>NW_017306416.1:612687-619434 GCF_000935625.1 Nanorana parkeri
TTAAAGGAGAACTATGAGATGAGTGATTTCCACTCACCTCATAGCTCTAGCCGACCTGTGACAATGAGACTGTCACAGGTCGGCTCAGTAGATCGGGAGGTGAGCGAACACATACCGGGTTCACTCACCTCTCGATCCTGTCATGGCTCTCTGCCGTGACAGGGGGAGGGGCTGGATTCCCCGCTCCGATCTGCCAGGGCTGACTGGAAGAACGGATGGGGGAGGGGGCGGGTACAGCTGGTTCTGCCTCTAGATAGAGGCAGAACCAGGTCGGGATCCGCTCCGGCTTCTCAGTATACCGTGAGCTGTATTACCGTGAGCTCAGTATTACCCTAAGCTCGCGGTATATTGAGCTTAGGGTAACGGGAGGACGCTAGTTTGTGTCCTCCCGTTACCCTAAGGAGAACTATGGGGAACAACACTGACCCCATAGTTCTCCTTTAAATGATGCCTCTTCCTTCCTGTAGTTTTTAGCTGTCCCTCCAATGCTGGTGCGGGTCTCCGATCCAGCGCTGACACCTCTGTTCTCCTCTTCGCTCATGTCCCACGGTGTCTGTGTGGGTGCACGCTGCTCCATAGACTTACCTTGTGTCTCTCCTCTTCTCTCGGCCGTACATTTGAACTGTGCATGCACCCGCCCCATGATCCTTTGCGGCCACCCGAGAGGTTTGCAGACGTTCGGACAGGAGCACAGGTAAGTATTAACCCTTTCAAAAAGTTTTTTTAAATCATTTTGCATATATCTACTGCTTGCTAGCAGAAACAAATGAGGGTTTAAAAACCCTTTAAATGTGAACTCCTGGATAAGCAAATATTGTTGAGATAATAATAATGATAAGCAATCCAATTTGAAACTTTTGCTCTGTGCAGGAGCTTCCTGTAATAATGACTGGTCACTGCTGCTCTGTTTCCTTGTGCAGGGTGACTGGTCTTGTCTCCGCCCCCCACCCCCACTCCTGACTGTTTCTAAGTCATCCTCTGAGAAAGCTCCAACACCATTCGAGGCCTGTGTTACCTATCTATCTGTTTGTATGCCTAAGTCTCTATATGAACTCATCTAACCCACATGAATCCACTTATTTGTCTGTCCTCCCCTGTCTATCTATCATGGGTTGCATACATTTGTTATGGTGGCATATTTACTAGATACTGCCCTATAATATCACATAAGCAGAACCTGGTTTTTGGGTGATGACCACCCTCTGGCATGCTCTCTTCCAGATGTCGATGAATGCTCCTCGTACGGATCTTGCAGCCAGACCTGTAGGAACACCCAAGGCTCTTTTACCTGCAGTTGCATCGAGGGGTATTTAATGCAGCCAGACAACAAATCCTGCAAAGCCAAAAATGGTAAGTTCTTCTGTGTTTGTGCAATATGTGAAAGTGTTAGTTGCCATTTATGGCTTAGTCAATCACTGGCATCCACATAAGGTAATTGTTCATTGGGAAGAAACACAAACAAAATAAGGTTTAGTGTTATGAAGTAATTCGAACAGGTAAATACTGTAGATTAAATATTATATACAATGCTGAGAGTAAAAGCAAATTTTAAAGAAAAATATGGGACTCTCAGCCAGATGGGCTGAGACGTGTCAGGAAGACGGGTTTGTCGGGATTACGTTTGGGATTCTGGAACAGGGAAGTTTCATGGTGATTCAGGAGGGAAGATGAGATCCCCAGGACTAGATCCAGGCTTTAGCACTGGCCAGCAACTGATGATTGCACAGGTGTGCACAACCCTTAAGAAAAGGATGCTGGCTAGGGGAATGAGCTCCTGCTGGGAAAGATGAACAGACCGTGGGATACTGGGATGGGTACGGCGGTGTTCAGGAGTCAGGAGGACGTCATGGCTCGCTCCGCCCATTCGACATTCTCAGCTGTCAAATGCTACATAGAAATGGGGAACTCCCGAATACTATTCATGAGTTTACGAATGCTATTCAGGTCTGTGAGCCGAGGTGTCATAATTCTTTTCAGATGACACCTCGGCTCTTTTTTTGTGTTATAACGTGAACAAACTTTCATTTTCTCCTACAACACCTACTACAACATTTTCCCTCTACAACACTTCTATGGTTAAAATTTCAGAGGCAATAGTGTAGTGGTTAGAGTACTGGTTTGCCATTGTTAAGGTCGCAGGTTCTAATCCAGGACAGGGAGAATAATGGATAAAGTTTTTTTTTTCTTTGCTTTTGAATTGTCATTTTTTTCCCCTAATTTCATTTTGCTGCAACAAATTTCGTCCATCAATGAAGACCTTACGGTCTTCAGCCTTTCAATAGTGGTGGTGCTCATGGTGATCACATGAACTCAGAATAATCTCAGCAGGTCACTGGCACACGCAAAGATGAATTCAATATCTCTTTGACATGTTTATTGATGTTATTTGATATGTCATTACATGCTGTGACATGCTTTAATAAACACATCAAAGCGATATTGAATTCATCCTAGTGTGTGCCGGTGACCTGCTGAGATTACTCTCTCAGGTCCGCTCTTCTTCTCAGTAGGTATATACAATAGACAGCCGGCTATTGGCTATTGCAATTTGAACTAGCCAATAGCAGGCTGGCTATTGTTCCCTATTGTTTACATTCAACTGCTGAATGAGGAATCTAGTCACGGTCGGCAGCAAGATGTAAACAGAGAATTTCTTTAGCAACTAAATAAATTTAGTTGCTAACAAAAATTTTTAGTGTGCACATGTCTATCAAGCAACAAGAAAAATAAGGACATGTTCTCGAATTTGTTTTTGCTGGTTGCTTGAAAGTCAGATAAAAGGGAGCTTACTGTAGTTAAATAAATGTGACACACACCCACACACACATAGGTTGGACTGGATGGACCTGGATTTTTTTCCCCAGCCTTATCTACTACATAACTTTATGCAGACAGACTTTATGTAAGACCCTTTTGACAGTGACCATGTGACAAACACCAACATATGCTCACTCAATATACTTTAGATTTCCCCTTTAAGACTTACAGACAGACAGGGAAAAATTACTTTCGATTGATTGATCCTGTGCTTTGCGTGTTGTGATTGCATCAATGTTTGTTCAGAACTAAAAGCTGAAACCTAAGTTTTTGCATCAAAGTTGTTGGTAATTTAATCCCCTCTGAGAACAGTTTTGATTGACGGAGATGTTCTAATGCCAGGATAAAATCTACTAAACACTTAAAATAATCAGCAAGCTGTTTTCGTGAAGACGTTACTTGCTGAAATCCTAGAGGCAAGAGAAAATATCCCATCCGCTATTTTCGTCGGCAGTGAATCTGAGGCGGCAGATGGGGAACTTGCAATTAAATCTTCTGTTATATCACGGGATAATATAATATAATATACGGGTGCTTACCTGAAAATTATAGTCATATTCCATTTAAATAAATGATTAGCTACGGTTCAACAATTTTAAATTCCAATAGCTTTACTTTCCTGATATACATTACAGTTCAATTAAAATACGCTTTCAATGGCCACATTTAATTAAATATCTCAGCTGTGTCAAGAATCTGGGCTGATGAATTAACTTGACCTCCTTTACTTTGACATTACATTTTGTTCAGGAGGCGGCTGACTAAAATTCAGCTTTGACATTGAGTAAAGCTGGCCTTACACCTTACAATTATCTGCAGATTTTCTGTGGTCAGATGGAAAAGGTGCAACAGATTCCTCCATCTCCACTTAACTGTGTGGATAGAGTAATCTCCACCTGGGCCAATCTGTTGCACTTTTTCCATCTGACAACAGAAAATCTGCAGATAATTGTAAGGTGTATGGGCACCTTAAGAGTAGATAGTTGATTGGACCTGATGTGATAGTCTGGCGATATGCACATTATGGAGTAAATTATTGTATTGAAGATGTAATCAGATGATGTTAAAGATCAATGATGATGGCTAATAAATGTGATTATTATTGTTGTTTTCATTATTGTGACTGAGATTTAATACATTTTGCATTGTTGATAAAAAATGTTTTATGGAATTTCCCTTTTGGGCTCGTTCACACCATGTCTGTCTGCATAGATCAACGTAGACAAAATGTCAGGGCACATAGTAAACAATTGTGATCGGTTTACAAATCTCTGCCACACAACTAAGCCCTATTTGGCAGGAAAGAAGACCTGATTTGTCTTTGCTGTTGCTGAGCAACTTTAAAGTAGGCTATACAGGTGGTACAAATTTAAATCAGTTCCTGATGAACCGGCCAAAATTTGCACAGTTGGTGCCGCTGTCAGGACCCTTCCGCCCGGCATCCCTCAATCAGCTGATCAAAGGAGCAGGTTGGAAAATTCTCAGCCAAACAGAGCTTCGAGCCAATCAGTATTCTGACAGCGACTGGTGACCACTGTCAAAATACAATGGAAACAGCAGGGGATAACTCCGTCTACACTCATAAACATTGATGGACGAATCTGTTATATTTTTTTTTGTTCAGCCCATAGGTTGAACATAGAAAATATATCCATGTATAACCAGCTTTACAGGTCTTGCTCCCCCCAAGTCTGTAACAGGACAGTAAAAAGAGAAGTGGCAGACTAATTAGTTCATCTGGCTGTCACTCTGTTCTTTGCCCCTATTAGTATGTACCTTGGTAGCACTTAAGCACTGCAGCACACCTAACTGCCTACTTGTGCTCCTTGATACCTTATCAAATTCAAGTACTTACATTGCTTTATTTTTTACAAATCCAAATAATAATTATAATAATAACTATTGTAATAATAATAATTGCATTAATTAATATAGAGCTGTACTAATGTGTGTCTTTGTATACCTTTCTTGAGTTCAGCTTTAATGAAAATCTGTGAGGACATCTTAAGGGCCTGGTATGACTTTGAGGGGGAACCCCACACTTTTTTTCCCTTTTATTTAAATGAGGTCCCTCCTAAAATTCCTACCAGACCTTAAGGATCTGGTATTGTTTGGGAGGGGGAACCGAATGTTTTTTCTTTATAAATGTCTTTTATTTTAAATAAATTTCACTTTTTGCTGCAGCAGGTTCTATACATTGTACAGATGCACCACTTTACAGGCAGTTTAAGGGGACCCCCCAGGCACAATATTTAATGGAATTTTTCTTTTTTATTGTTTCACTATAAGCAATGTTAAAATCACTGCTCCTTTAAAATCTGTATTTTTTTAAAGTGTTTTTTTCATTGATACATGTCCCCCAGGGCAGTACCCGGATGCCCATACCCGTTTTATGGCCAATAAATTGCATATAAGGCTTCAAAATGGGGACATTTGATTTTCAGAATTCTGGTCCCATACACTTTCATTGTGTTCAAAGTTTAAGTTAGAACTTTTTCCATGTTCTAAAGTTCGAACTCGAACCAAACTCACATGTGTTCGGCCCATCACTAATTTCCATCATCCAATCATGTACTAGAAAAATTATTGTTTTTTTGTTGTCCTTGTCCTCCTTATTGGGTATTTTTTGCAAAGTAAATTTTCACCACATTCACTAAGCTATGGGCAAATGCCCTTGCAAAGTGAACAGCATATTTGCTTTTAGTAAATCAACCCCAGTACTGAAGTCAGAGGGTCATCATACCAGCCAGGGAAATCGCATATTCAGAAGAAGGTCAGGTACTTTAAAGCTGATATAATAGACATAACGTAACCAATAACACGTCATTACATTTATTTTTTTAAATGCAAGCAGTGCACGTACCTGAATTTGTTTTGGTATCAGATTCTCGTAGTCCCTGTACAGTAGAGTTCAGTATGAGGGAGAAAGAAGCAATTAAAGGAGCCAATCAGTTAATGTGCTGACAAGGAGTATGCCATTTGGAGGAGAAAGATAAGTGACAGGAACATGAACTCATAAATATGGTGCTTCTCCTTTAATTGTCCAGTCACAGGCTGGGCATGAGTTCATGATAGCCTGGGCTCAGAGGAAGTGAGTTGAATAATTCTGGCCTCAATTTGGAATACTGAGGACATCTAGTGGAAGAAAAGAAGTGCAGTGGGGACAGCTCCTGATTAAAGATAAATACAGCATTAATTATTATTATTATTATTATTTTTATTGCCAACAATAATAATATTGGCCATTGATTTATTATTTTTGACTTGAGTTCTGCTTTAAATAAGCAGTCACACACAGCAGACATCAGAACTTAGATCAACTACAATAGTCACTGACACCTTAGTGTCAAACACCTAAGAATACCGGATAGACTTTGGTCTTAAGTTTTAAGTTCTTTGATGTATTTTCATTTAATCTGCTCAAGATTAGAGTGTGACTTTGCTCGCATAATGCTGATGTCACTCAGATTTAACTTAAAAATAAGATGGGGTGGCTTTTACCAACGTTTACACAGTGAGGATATGTCAGATAAGACACTCGTATTCCAGACTTCTTTGAGGCATTTGTGCAATGAATAAACATTGGGGATTCTGTTTTTTCACCCCGGCTACATAATTCATTAAATCTGTCAGCCTCCTCTAGGTTGAAAGGAACGAGCTCTACATAAAGTGTAACGAGTTAGAATCAATACTGTGTTTTTAAAAATAATATTTTAGACACAAGTTCTCATTTGCCTCCAGGCAAGTAAAGCAAAAGCCTAATTTGCCCTGCAGATATGAGGCACCTGAATACAAGAATACCAAACTAAAAATACACCATTCCTTATGTTTTCAGCACTTTGGAGCCGAGTCGTACAGCGGGAAAGATTTGCAGCCTTGTATTTTTGGGCTGACATTATTTTTTTATTCATATGTAAACCCAATCACTAA
>NW_017306416.1:619450-638038 GCF_000935625.1 Nanorana parkeri
AACCTATTAGTACACTGAATCCTGCAAGAGAAAGGAGTCATCTAAAAACAGGATAGCAGGCCCAGTGCTCAAGGGACCAGCTGATTCTGCAGGAAACTGAAAATCTGAAACATCATGGAGCAGCATCCATTGCAAGTGATTCAATCAGCTAAATAGATTGCAAGCATTTTGGCTTTAAAGTGGACCTTTCCCCCCTTTACTAAAAATCACATCAGCATACAGCTCTGCATGCTGATATGAAATCATCTTACGTTCATTAGCTAAACAAACATAGTTTTTTTTTTACTTACAATTACAGCTTTTCTACTTCCGGGTCCCCTTTGGCACAAATAATGTAATCTGTGCACAGTCGTTGCATCCTAGGAAGGTTACATCAGCAGAGCATTGCTGGGAAATCTCATCTGTAATCTCACAAGATCGGAGATGATGTGCATGGTCACATGTCCTAGTCACATGTACCAGAGTTCCAGGAAGTAAAGGGGAGATATAGTAATCTGCCCTTAGTAAAAATGGCCACTGTGAGAAAACGGGGGAGGAAAACAAAAATAAAGTATGCAAAGATTAAAAAGATGGCAATTCTCTATAAGTATCTGCTTGTGGATTGTCATTACTAAACATTCCTAGAGAGGTGTTTGTCATTTCAAAGAAATGGGTAAAGTTCCTCTTTAACCCCTTCATGACTGGGCTTGTTTTCAGTTTCTGTTCTTAAATGACTGACACACTTTTTACATTTTTGCTGTGTCATTCTTCATCTTTTTATTGTTTACAATTTTTTTTTATAATAATTATAGTATAAGCATATATTTATATATAATTTTTATTTTCTTAATTTTTTAACACATTTTTTGTCAGTTTATATCAAGCAGTGACTGCTTGATAAATTACCTTTTTTAATTTTTGGTTATTATTAGGCTGCTCCAAACTTAGGAACGGCTAATAATAACATTAGAGACAGATCCTGACAGAATGTCAGAATCAGTTCTCACTAAAGGTTTCTGATCGGGCCCAGACGATCAGAAGAGATACATTTCAGGCACAGAGATACATTGTAACAGTGGCGTAACTAGAAATCACAGGGCCCCATAGCAAAATTGTGTATGAGCTATTTAGCGATCGGTATTTATATGTAACGGCTTAATTCTTTCAATAATGAAAGAAAGAAGCTTTTACAAAAGCTTAACTATTTCATTAATGAATGCCTCAATACTGAGGCATTCATTAATGAATGGTAACCGCTGAGAATCAGTGGTTACCAGCACTACAGAGCTGCAAATAGCTGTTCATGTACAGCGTACATGACCAGTCATTTAGGCACTTTGTGGCGGGAAGTACAGTGTACGTCTCCCGTCACTAAGGGGTTAATATCACTTTAGTGATTGTTTCCATTAAATATCATCCTGAAGTCTTCCAATCTCTGCCTTATGTCTGTGTGTAGCCTTTGCCTATCTGTAATATATAATTCTCACTTGACTTGGCTGTGCCAATTTTGCCAACATTTAAGGTCTGCACATTTGCAGACAGTAATGCCATCAAATTGATTTGCTTATATGCATAACAATATATAATTCCTGAGACTTGTCCCTCCCTTGTTCTGTTACATTCCAGAGATGTAATATCTGGGACAGATTCCAAGCTGATATTTTAAGAATGCTGGGAAATGGAGGCTGTTGCTGTAATCAGGCTGCACATTTTGTCACTGTCAGGAGCAAAATGTTGTCTTACCACATGCTGAAGAATATATACATTGGGATGATAATGTTCCTCCTTTCTTTGGTGTAACCACGGGACATCTTCCCATATTCCTTTGTGAAATTCTGATTTTTTTCGCAATGTTATTTGCCCCCCAACTCCTTTTACTGTGCAATGACTGCAAATGTTACATTGGCAGAATATTAAAAGTAGCCTAGTTACATTTTTCTGTTTGCTCTCTCCTATGAAGATTGCCGTTTGTCTCAACATTATCAAAATAGTTTTTTTAAAAAAAGGAAATAAAGTTGGAGATCTTTTTACATCAGTCTCAAAGCTCTCCATAGCCCGAGGTCACATGACAGCCTTGTATTCTAGCAGATAGAGATGGAATGTGCAGTCTACCAAAAAGAGCCAAAGGCTACAGCGTGATGTACAGTATGTCCTTGGATCAACACAATTATCATCATATGTATGCATTCAGAGCATCAATAGCAATGAGAACCGCAGTCCGCTAGGAAAATGAATGTTTATTCTTCACTTCATTTTTACCAAGTCCAGGAAAAGGCAATATTTATAAAACTACAGCAGATCTAGAACATTTTTGCCGAGGTGATTTTCTGAGACAATTGCATGTGGATATTCGGGGTAATGCGGACAGACATAGATATAATCTCTTGCCTAGATGAACTGGCATTAAATTGTATCGCAACACACAAACAAAAAATAATACATTGTATCTTCCCAGGCAGTTTTTAGATGTCGTTGCTGCATTCATTTTTCTGTTTTTTCTCTTTATTTTGACTTGATATCCCTCTGAATAACACACTTCCTGTCCCTTCATGTCTACACCACACTGTACCTATGGGGGCAACTATGGTTGTCACACAGGCTGGACTACAAAATTGTCTGCCTTTGTTCATCTACATTATATGGTGGATTCATGGGACTAATGCTTACAAAATAAATATCTCTATCTATCTAATCTATCTATCTATCTATCTATCTATCTATCTATCTATCTATCTATCTCTCCCTCTCTCTTTATCTATCTATCTATCTATCTATCTATCTATCTATCTATCTATCTATCTATCTATCTATCCCTCTCTCTTTATCTATCTATCTATCTATCTATCTATCTATCTATCTATCTATCTATCTATCTATCTATCTAGCTAGCTAGCTAGCTAGCTAGCTATCTTTTAAAGCAACAAAATGTAAATTCTGAAAGTTTAAATTACTATGAACCCTTCCCAGCCTTGGCATTCTAACACAGTCATCTGAAATATAATTTATTGATGGCATCAGTTTAATCAGTGTGATTTTGCTGGCTAGCTGGAGGGGATTTTCCTGAAATGTGTGCAATTTCTGTTTCTAGAGAAGTATTGCGCCCATTAAAAAGATGGAAAAGAATGCTATTAATTAAGGTTTGGTCACCCGTACGTTGCTTATCACAATGTCCTTACACAGATATATATCTACATTAGTTAAAAGAATAGATTGTGTTCTGTCCTTGAAGCGCTGATCAGACAATCTCACTGCTGCCAATTTTTTTTGGGTGATTGAATAATACATTGATTCTGAGGACTGGGGAAACATTGTCAAGGGCTGAAATGTTTGCAGAGGTAATGTGCAGCTGAAGCAGCAGTGCAACAGCTGAATTGTATAAATTGTAATATTACCAGTGCCCCCATTTAATGTAAGTGAAAAGAAAAAAAAATACTATATGTCTGATGTTTCCATAACTTAATGGATCATATGTACCTGAAAAATAATGCAGTTATAAACAGAGGTGCATCCCATCAACAGAGGGTACTCACTGATTTGTCAGCAATGACATTAACAGGATTATTCACAAAAGGGTGAATAGTTTGGAGAAGGCAAGAGAAGTGAACAATCTAGGACAACATAGCTGATTTGGAAAAATTCTCCAATTCAGCTCACTTTCCAGTTCACCTATGTTGTCCTAGATTGTTCACTTCTCCTGCCTTCTGCAAACTCTTTACCCATTGGTGAATAACCCTGTACGTTTTTATGTTTGCCCCAACTGAGCAGATATCTCTAGTTAAATGGCAAATAATGTAACAATCACATGGTGAGAAGAAACTGGATACAAATTGGACACATTTTTTTATATGGGGCCTGATATCTAAAGTGTTTAAAAATAGAACTCCAGGATTTATTAAAATTAACCCTTGCACAGGAGCTACACTGCAAGGGTTAAGTGTAGGGATGCACCAAAATAATTTTTTTAGAATGAAACCAAAATAAAAAAATTAGTCAGGCTGAAACAAAAATAACTTTTTGTTTCCAACCTTTTTAAATTGTTTAAAATTATTTTTTAATTATTTTACATTTATTTTGATTTTTTTACTATAATGTTAGCAGCTTTGGGGAAATATTAAGGATCTAAATAGACTCCTGATGTTTCCCTTTTCAAATAGAAAAAGAGATTGAGACACAGAGTCCTCAATCTGTTTTTCTGCAGCTCCTGTTATGAATTAACAGGAAGCCGCCACACTGAATGCTCCTGTACATTTAAAAACTGTAGACATAATACCAGTTACTATATCCCCAATTATGAATGAACAGGAAGTGAAGTAGAGCACTTTCTGTTCATTCATAATTTGGGACACAGTAGCTAAATACTATGTCCTCAGTTATCTACAAACAATCAGAAATTAGTTCTGAACACTGAGTGCTTGTAACCTGCTCTCCATTCTGACTTGCCTGTCACAAGAGGCAGAGTGGGGCGGTGTTGGAGGAGAGCTTGACCTATTGTGACAGCTGACAGCTGTCTCCTCTCCACACTGTCCTGCTCGGCATCCTGACAGTTTCTCTCCTCCCCGTTGGGCGATGGTCTGTGTCCCCTTCGATTTCCGCTGCCTCTGCTGACACAGGCAGGGGAGAGCATTGGGAATAGGAGGGTACACAGACCGGCACCCAGTGGGGAGGAGAGAATCTAAGGGATGCACTTAATTTCAGGCCACATTTTTGGCCATTTTGGTACTGTCTGCATTTTGCCAATACCACCATTTTCGACCGAAATTTTGGTGCATCCCTAGCTAAGTGCTCTAGGGACTCAAATAAAGAAGATACACTCACCTGACCTTTGGACTCTTCTCACCCGGGCTTCAACGGTCTAAAGAACGTTGACTTCATCACACCTAATACAGTTCTATTAGACATGAGGGTGCCAAGGGACTTACCACAGCCGGAGCAGGGGGGAGAGATATGAGTGCTCACCAGCGCAGAACCGAGGATCAGGTGAGCAGATCTTCTTTATTTTCACCCACAGACCAAAACAAGCACTGAGTCCCCATTCACACATAGTTGTTATGTCGCTCAAAGCTAAGCAGGGCAAAATGCTCAAAACAAGGAATCACATTCACTTCTTTCGCCTCTGTTCACAGCTCAGTGTTTTTTCAGAAGTAGAAGCATTCCTGTTTCTGGATAAAATACATGAGCTAATTTTTGGCAGAACACAGTGCTTTTTGGTCCCATAGACTTCAAAGGGAACTTGTGTGCAAAATGCTCAGGTGTGAACAAGGGCCATAGAAATGAATGAGATTCCTAACTCTTGAACACTTTATTGCACTTACCTTTGAGTGACAACGTGCCTAGATGTGAATGGAGCCTTACACTTGCAGCCCCACTCCAAGGGTTAATTGTAATAAATCCTGGAGTACTTCTTGAAAGAGGATCTTTTAGTAAAATGCAAGGTCCACCTAATATATCAGAATTCCTCTGACTGTATCTCTCTGTTAACTTTAGGAAAGTGGCTGAAATCATGTAAGTAATTCCTTTATCCCCCTGGGCCATCTGTAGATCCATTTTAATTGGTTCATTACACGGATACAGCTTAATATTGTAGAACCAATAAAGTAGTAATACAATCTCAAACTTTTTATTTCAATAATGAATTCGGATCTCACAAATACACATCATCCAGCAAAGTGTTTCTTTACATTTTTGCCCAAACACTTACAGTCATCATGTTTCTGAACAGCTCCAACTCTCTCAGCTTCCCTGAACTTCCTGTCCAGTACAAGATCACAAGGGACAGAGCAGACTCCAGCAGCCGTCCATCTTCTAGCTTGGAGAAGGGAAAAGTGGGAAGCAGGGGATTGACTTGCCTTGCTGGTTATTTATTTGTGTGTTTGTGAAGACACACATAGCTTACTAGTACACACAAGGCTGGCTCCATAGAACCCTGCAAGGGAAAGGTGCCACCCTAAAACAGGATATTAGGGCCAGTGCTCAGGGGACAAGCTAATTCTGCAGGAAGCTAAAGCGTGTAAACTTCAAGGTGCAGCATCCATTGTAAGTGATTTCATCAGCATTTGAAAAAACTTAAAAACCTACTAAGTTTAATATCACTATAATCCCACATTGCATAAGACTTCTCAATCTTGCTGTTCATCATCAGTGCAGTGCACGGAATAGCTCATTTTTAATAATGCTTACACACACAATTTTTAAATTCAACATGCTCTTAAAGAAATTCCAAACCAAAAAGTAAACAAAATTGGCAAATTGGCATTTAGTTTTGGCTTCATCCTTTCTATGCAGCACTAGCAAATTTAGTACCATCTAATCAATTGAAAGTCACAGCAAAGGGACATTATAAATCCTTTTCTTCATCTGTTTGAGAATCACATGTCACCACGTAATCAACTACTTTTTTTTTTTTTTTACAAAACCCACAAGAATTATCTTCAGTGGAGAAATTACAGCCATCACAATGCGGGACTCTGGCATACAGACGCTGCCTACTTATTAATACCCTTATTTCCGTGAGAGATTGAAGGATGCGATAAAACACAGCTGTGGACTTTGTGTTCCTCCAACATTCAATCTGGCATCACTTAGAAATGTACCGGATAGAATTCGCCCAGGAAGACTTGTTCATGTCAATTTTTTTTAAGGGTCTTTTTATTAAATACGTATTTTCAACTGTTTTAAATAACCAGTTTTCAAATACAGAACAGCCTACAAATTTCCTGGAAAGGCAGTGAAAGAGTAATTATATCACGTTATAAAAGTGACACTAAACTCAGGAGTTAAAACTTAGAAATACATTCAAGGACCTTAACTATTAACAAAAATGTATGTTTATGTGTATCACTCGGCTGTAGATCCTCCAATCATCTCTGAATTGGTGCTGACACTGTCCTTCCTTCTGGAGGGTGGCTACTTTTGTTCCCCATGGTCCCTGTGTGTGTTGTAAAGTAGTCACCGCCCCAAGATTACTCCCGTGATGGACTACAATGACATATTTAGTTTAATAATTTGTATTTAGATTGTAGTCCATCTCGTGAGTGAGTTTGGAGCGGTGGCTACTTTACAACACATACAGGGACCATGGGGAACAAAAGTAGCCCCCCTCCAGAAGGAAGGACAGTGTCAGCACCAATTCAGAGATGATTTGAGGATCTACAGTCAAGTGATACACAAATACGTTACATTTTTGTTAATAGTTGGGGTACTTGAATGTATTTTTAAGATTTATCTTCTGGATTTAGTGTCACTTTAAGAAAGAGCAGCAGAGGCTTCCTATAGATTGTGGTATGTTATAGAACATGGTAAATTAGCTCACCAAAACTGATGCTTCACCTTTTGTCCGTGGTTACCCAGCACCCTGTCGCTATATAACAAAGAAGTCCAAAAGCAGGACCTGCTTAAGAAGATGGTTAATACTCACCAGCCCCACCTGTTACTCATATCTTAGCATTTGTCAAGAGCTGTGGCTGGTGGAAATAAAGTTGGGCAAGGAGAGAAGTTAGATGTTCACTTTAATGATCCCAATTTATTGTATGTATCAATATGTGTTTACAGATTTTAGCGGGTGATTTACTACATGAGTAGAGCATGTTTACCTAAATTTTCACTTTGGAAAGGAAACATTTTGTCTTACCTTAGTGAATGTCGTACCCAATACTCAATACCCATATCTCAAAAAAACAGGATTTTTGTTTTGCACATGATTGGTCAGCAGACCTTCACTATATTTTCTATGCTAAATGAAAATTCACTTTGCTAAGTATACAGCCTAAGCCCCTTTAGTAAATCAACCCCACGGTGATGGAAAAAAGATGGACACATCTCTTTTATGGATTCTCAAAGAGAAAACCGTCAAAAACTTAGCAGGTACAGCTCGGCTGTCTTCTGCAAACAAAAGTTTAAATTAAGCACCATGTATTAAATATTTATCTGTAACATAAAAATGTCATAATAACTAGTGGGAAATGATTTAGAAGATCAGTTTATAAACTTGTACACATTCAAAATAAATGCATTAATAAATAAAGTCGACCACAATGTATCATAGTTTAAGGTGGAGTTTTGTTGTTGAATTATGCTTTTTGGCTTTTTTTCTTCCCACCATTTTCAATACACTGATATTGCAACACCAAACTTCCATAAAACTAAATTAAAAAAGTGTGACATTTTGCCATGAAATATGGCAAAGTGCGGCATCACGAAAAAGCAGTTATTTTGCCAATCTCGGTAAACAGGTCCCCGTAGAGACACGGACAGAGGAGGCATGTTGGATGTCTTCTCAATCCATGGCAGCTTCAAAAGGAGATTAACCTTTATAGCTGCAATATTGCCAGGCTTTTGTGATGTAATAAAAATAGCATTGCTTGTAATTATGCAAATTAGACAATTATATATTCATAGCTTCCACTCTTATCAAAAGTGACACCGTTTTAAATGCAAATGCTCTTTTATGATTTCATCTCAAATTCTAGGGGTAAGTGCTGAAAACGGACAACACAACTTTTCTTTTTACTTACTGAAATCTGCCAGAATTTAGCAGTTTTACATGAACAGAATAAAGTCCAACTCCAGGCAAAGCTAATCCCCTTCTCATCCCAGCCTCTTACCCCCCTTTCACCCCTACAGTATTTTTGGGGTACTATATATACTTACCTAAGGCCACCAAGAGCCATAACTGGTTGATACATAGATGCAGTTGACCAGCCCTCTCTTCCTGACATCATCAGCTATTGAAATCTTCAGAGGTCAGTGCCCCTGTATAGTCAATAGGAAGTGTCCATAATGAAGTAAAGTTGATGTGACAACCAGCGCACTGGGCAATGAAATAAGGGGAGGGGGATGGCAGTCCCTTGGTGGATGGATCAAAGGAGCACTAGGTGTGCATCTCTCCTAAAGACAGATAGAGGTGCCCGGCAACCAGTGGCGTAACAATCACCATAGCGACCCAGGCAGCCACTATGTGGCCCGGGCACAGGGGGGCCCGGCCATGGCATCCCTCTGGTACCGTGCGGGCCGCCTAGGTCACTATAGCATATCAGGGTGCTGCCTGTTAAGAGGAATGCGCTGCTGTTAGATCACTGACAACCTGTCAGTGATGTGTGCGGCGGCGCATTCTTCCTCACATCTGCCATTGAGCTGTGTCAGTGACAGCCAGCAGCTGCTGCAGAAGAGACTGGACCCGGTGTTTGCAGTGAAGGAGGAGGCGGGGCCCTGCCCAGCAACCTGGAGGGGCCAATGATGTAAGAGGAGGCGGGGCCCATAGATAGAGGAGAAGACAGGGCCCGACGATGAAACAGGAGGCGGAGCCTGGGGATGAAAGAGGAGGCGGGGCCCGGCGACCATGGAGGCGGATCACACTGACAGGTAAGAGGTGTGCAGCCCACCTGAGACCCTGTAGAGCCTGCCATAGAGAGTCTATGGCGGGCTCCGCAGGGTCACTCTCAGGTGGGCTGTTTGGTATATCACGTGGGCTCTGCAAGGGGCATAACTAGAAATCACAGGGCTCCATACCAAATTTTGCTATGGGGCCCTGTGATTACTAGTTATGCTGAAAGATAAAACGAGAGTGCCACAACCTAGTGTAGTAAACGTGACATGGAAGTGTCCATGTCACCCAGGTAGGGATGTGGACATCTGAAAAAAGACCCTCCTCAATTGCAGGGGAGAAGATGGAAGACTAGGGACCCAGTGTGTCATGTAAGCCACAGAGTAAGGTAACTATTTCTGAAATTTAGAATAGCTAAAAAAATGCACTGATTAATTAGTGGGTGTTTGGGGGAAGGGGGTTGCTTTAAAGGTAATCTGTACCCACAGCTTCCATTGTAAAATGTCATTAAACCTTAATAAGGGTACTCAGTGTCTGCACTTATTCTTAGCTATCTTTCAGAACATCCAAGTACTGAAACCCAGGGCTGTCTAACATACAAACACAACTAGAAAGTTGGCACTTGACTTTGCTTCCTCCTACCTCCTATGCTGCAGAATTGGTCCATCAGGGTGGTTGGTGGTGTCACCAAGCAATAACAAGGTGGCTTGAAAAGCTTAAGAAGTTGGGGCCAAGTGCCAACTTTCTAGCTGAGGTTAGTCTTTTAATATTAGAGATCCCTGAATTTTGAAACACCAGAAATGTCTCTCCCTTTGAGTAAAATAGTGAGCCACATTAACTTTCCTGATAAGCCTGCAGGGACAGTGCAGCTAAAGGACCTACACAAAGTCTGATGAAATGTCGACAAAGGCGTAATTGGTAATTTCACTAGAATCAAGCTCAGTGACTTCACCCACTCGTTCATAAGTGTTATTGTTAATTTCAAACCACATATACACCAAATAAGCATTACATATTATTTTAAAAGATGATTTTTCATCTGCCCTTCCAAAAGAGAACCTAAACAGTGGAAGCTATGCTCAAAAAAGCCAAGCTGAGGACAAGCAACCAGCCACCAGCATTGCATGTGGACTCCCTGCAGTTACATAGTTACATAGTATTTGAGGTTGAATAAAGACACAAGTCCATCAAGTCCAACCTATTGAATCAAGTCCAACCTATTGGATCAAGTCCAACATATTGGATCATGTCCAACCTATTGCATCAAGTCCAACCTATTGAGTTGCACTGTGTCTCTGTGTGGAGGAATCCATATCGTTAGAAAAGCAGGGCTTTTCTTCCTTATATTGGAGCTGCCTCCCCCCACCATTGACTGATGATTTCATAACCGGTGCAGGGATATTTAAGAAGCACCAGGAGAGGTGGAGAAAGCACAGACCTACAGAGTGAATTAATAAGAAGCAGTAAGCTGCTTGTTTGCAGGTCCTCAGGTACAGCTTTCTCTCCAGCAAGTAGAAGAGTGAGCAGCATTTATGTCCAAATCCAAAGAAATTTGCGGCCAGAGTCAGCAGTGCCTCTCAAATTGCAGATATACAGTTACAAAGCAACAGAACAGGAGCTTAAGCACAGGGCACTTCTATTTCAGGAGCAAATCAAGACAAACAGTATATTTTTCTGGGTACTACTTAGGCACAATTAACATTTCTAGATGTTTCCTATAAGATGGTACATCTTCACTGTGTGAGTTCAGGTCCACTTTAAACATGTCTATACGGTGGCTTTATGGGAAGGCTTTGCTCATTTTCCAAACATGGAAAGACTGTTGATAGATTTAATGCAGAAGTCAAAGCTTTCAACAGTGCTCTATAATGGAATTACAGAACACACATACCGGCACAGCCTGTTCAGCCACTGTGCTGTAGATCTGCTTAAAACAAACAGCCATAAAACAAACAAATTCCTCTAAGTGTTCTAAATCGATTATATTCCTCAAGCCTTTGTGGTCCCTGAACCTCTAAGCATTTCTTTGACCTAACAGCCCTGAGGAATGCATTAAAGATGTCTCCCCTGGCACCTAATGCACACAAGACAACAGAGGGTTTTAGAAGTGCCGCTACCTTGAAATAGTTCAAAGACACTTCCGGTGCCTAGACACAATACATACAGAATAAGTTCTTGGCAAGGTTAGTTACCAGCTAGTAAAAAGGGTCGTGCTTTGTAGACAGGAAGGCAATATATTTAGGGTAAAGATAATTGACTGGGACACCTGCAACATGCATAATTCATAAGATGATACCACTTTTTATTTAAGAGGATGGATAACCAATACAAAGGGGACCTATTAGGAGAAGATTAAGCTATTACTAACTTGTTTATGAAGTTTGGGTTGCATGGTTGTCATCCTTACTTTAGTACGTAATATGTGAGTGACCTGAAAAAGGTGAAAATTAGATGTCTAGACACTTCACTGGCTGCATTAAATAGAGTAAGAATAAGAATGACAGACAGTTTCATCGCCCTTAAAAAACAAGTCAGCAATGGTCAGGTCCCATATTTCTCTTGACAGGTTCCTTTGAAAATAGAGCATTTAGAATTACACAGATTTTTTATTTTTTTTACATAGTCATGTTTATTTTTACTTTGAATGATTCAATACCTTTTTTTAAGTAGGATTAAGAGTTATGCAGAAGCCTACAACTAAATATACAATTTAAATACATAGATATAACATAGATGTTTCTACCTTCGAAAATATGTATGACTCTGTATGTCTCTAGGTATACTTGTGATTCACACACCTCTGGCATCACACAAGTAAGGTGGCACCAAGCTGTAGCTTGGCAGCTTCCTGTCCCACCTGCCTGCTTGTTGGAGTATACATTATACTGCTGAGGACCACCCTAAGCTCCTGTACACCTGCAAGTGTTCCCTAAGATGTACTGTAGAGCCAGGGGTGTCCCTAGCATTTTTCCTGCCTAGGGGGGAAGGGGCACTGTGATTGCTGGTGCCACATGCAATACGTGTGGGGGGAGGTGCTGGTGGAGAGTGACACAGCTAAGAGCCGGGTGGGGAGATGTGTAAGGGTTCTGTATCTCCCCTCCCAGCAACCAGGAACTCTCAGGCTAGTGTCCTGCCCAGCTCTTGGTAACCAGTGATTTTATTGGTTGGCAGGAGCTTGGTAGGATGCCAGCAAGAGCATCCCAGGTTTGCTAAGAGCAATTGATAATCCATCAAGCGGTACTGCCACAGATTTAATTTGTATCTCCCCCTGGCCCAAAATTCACTAGGCAGTGGCGGTGCATAAGACCTTATTCATTTTCACTGAGCACGTGAAAACATTTGTACGATTGTTTACATGCATATATCATGAAATATGGCCATCATTGGACCATGAACATACATTTTTCTTGTTTTGGTTTACACAGCTAGACACTTTGGACCATATCGAGCTTTGTGAATGAGACCATAGCATACAATACTGCTATGTTCAGATTCACATATCATGGATCTGAACATAGCATATTGTACATCCATGTGCATGAGCCCTAAGTTTCTCTAACTTTAAGTCATTTGTGGATTTGGGTTTTCTCTTTGGGTTTTAATGGGGATGATCTCCTTAACAACTGTATTGTTTTAATGTCTATATATGGTGAGCACAGAATGATGGTCAACCACTTTTCACATATCTTTTTAAAAGAATGCTCTAACAATCCATCCATGAAAACAAGATATTCAGAAATATTTCAGTAATTACTCTAATGCATAGTAGGAACAAGTTCCCCTAATGAACTGCAGTAATATGGCGTACATTAATGGCCCTTCTAACAGTTATCTCATTATACTAACCCCCTGTAGTTACAACTCATAATATACTGTTCTACAGTATATATAGAAACTCAAATTATGGGTAATAAAGATATTACTGAAGGGAACACATGAATAAATACATGTGCCAAGAACTGGACAAAATTGGACTTGGGGGGGCATGTATTGGCATTGATCCTAGCAAAGCCACATCACCCCTATTACACATTTTAAATGGAATTTATAGTATTATTGTACATATTGTCTTACATTATTATGTTAAGGTTTAAAAAATGAAATATTTAAAACCATATGTCTTTTTACTCAGGTTAATATAAAATATTGTATATCAGTATTTCATATTTATGTTTCCAAGCAAAAGGTACAACTCTAGACATTTTTTTAACAGGTTTACCACTCATTCTTACCATTTCATGGACAATTTTTCATTCTCAAATTTTCATCAACAACTGAATAAGTCAGGGAAGCATATTAGACATAGAGTAACTGTCAAGGTAATCTAAGCATGCTGACGCTGCTAACCTGGGTTTGGGCATTTTGGGATCAAAGACCTCTGGCACTGAAAGAGTTTGAAGCGTATAATCTTAGAACATAAATGTACCGTACATGGAAGGAGACCAAGCTGAACAGAGGGGCTACTCTTGCACCACTCCTCCAACTTCCCTGGAGATGGAGACAGGTGGAGAGAGAACAGAGTGAAGCAAGAGTGCTGATACAGTGGTTTGTGCAGATTTGGTACCGGAGCTTGAGTGCAATGACTTAGAGGTGACAGCCGGAACTGGCAGCAGACTGAGCAGTCTAGCAAGGCTTTAGGCCAGAGCATGGTGTCCAGGTAGCCAAGCCTGAATGGAGCCAATGGAAGATTAGGAACATAGTTGGATTCACAAACCGGGGTCATACACGATGGGTCAGTCTGATGCCAAGTATAAGGTGCCAAATCTGGAGTCAGGAGTGAGGTCAGAAACCTAAGCCATGGTCAAAAACAGGTCAACAGAACCACAGGATCAGGAAACAGGAACACAGGGAACAGCTGAAAACCAGTCAGCAATGGGTTCAGTACTCACACTGTTTTTTTAGTGCATCTGATGCCAATGAGCAGGCGTGCGTGCAGGAATGTGCACAGCACACATGCGTGCAAAGTCCCCAATGCCAACATGTTCATGCATATTTCCGTGCACACATCTGCAGGCACGATTTCCAGCATGTACACACCCAGCATTCTGAGGACAGGGCCGTGTGGCATGGCACATGCATGTGCTCATACCACCCTCTTGTCTACATGTCCAGCGGAGTTGGACAAGTGGTGCAAGTGTAGCCCCCTGTTTAGCTTGGTCTCCTTCCAGGTACGGTACATTTATGTTCTAAGATTATATACTTCAAACTCTTTCAAATCTACTGACATACACTATTTCGGTTCCATCAGACATTCAACAGCTACAGGCTCTACTCCTTCTTGTCCTGATAACAATGTATTGTTCCAAAGAGACTGAGTGGGCATCACAGTTCAGCATAAAACTAGATTGCTTTGAGGGAAAGAGCTCTTAAAATTACCAGACAGCCCAGTCTAGCAGGACAGAAGGCCTGATTCTTCTCTGCTACAGTTCATGTACATGTAAGAGTCTTGTCCCTCCCCCAGCCTGTGACTGGACAGTGAAGGAGAAGCAGCAGACTGATAAACTCAACTCTCTATCATTCTGCTATCTGCACCTATTGCCATGCTCCTTGAAAGCACTTTAGCATACTGGCTGGCTCATTGTGTTTCTTCTCCCTATCCAAGTCTGAGCTGCATTGTACAGGGGATTGCAAAAGACTGATACCAGGTCAAATTCAAGTACTTACGCTGCTCAAATTAATTAAAATATATATATATATTTATTAATGAATACAGTGCCGATTTAATTTGTCTTTTATATCTGCTTGGAGTTCAGCTTTAAGCTCCAATAGCAATAGTCTTAGCTCATCCTTGCTTTCCTTTGCTATATGATATGCAGATTGGCATTGCTCTAAAATGAATACTTATGATTGCATTATCTTTAATTCTAGAGCCCGCTGACAGGCCTTCAGTTCTTTTGATTGCAAACTCTGAAACAATTGAAGTGCTGGATCTTAATGGGGGCAAAGCGCCCACCAGGAGCCCTATGAATGCAAATGGAATTCAAACGCTGGATTTTCTGTATGATGAGAACACCGTCTGCTGGATTGAATCCAGGAAGTCTTCGTACCAGCTGAAATGTCACAAGATAACTAAGACGTGGACTTTCACAGAAGGAAAAACAATACACATATCTCAGCATCTACATAGTAAGTAGACTAATAGATTGTTTTCTATTGTTTATTAAGAGGTCATGTATAGAAGTTTTTCTTTAACTACTGTTGATACAAAGCAAAGTTTCATTACAGTGAAACTACACTTTTGTTGAGAGAAAAGAAAATGGCGCCAACTCCATTATGAACATTGCAAGTATTAAAAAAAAACACTTTATTGTAGATTTAGGTCAGGTCTATGCAATTGCTTCCTTAAAACGGGAGCTACAGTGAGGGGGCTGCCTACTATAATCACCTGTTCAGTCCCAGGGCTGTTATAAAAGTATAATTTCATATAGAGTGGAAGGATGACAGCGCCAAGCCATAGGGATTGGTACAGATAATCATTTTTGGATGGCTTCCAGACAACTAAGAAAGCTTTTGAATGAAGTTCACAAAGAATTACAATTTTGGATTAAAAGAGAACCAATGCCAAAAAACTGTAGTTTCTGGTTGCTTGAGAGCTAATAGCAATTTTTTTTGGGTATTATCAATATACATATAGATAAATTAATCTGAAAAATTTATATATATGAAATTAAAAAACAAGCAATTGTATAGACACAATTCTCTGTCTTTAGTATCAGTAAGGTCCAGAATAGTGTAATGACTTGATCTGCATGCAAAGGGATGTAGGTATTCCCCCTCTTTTTGTCTTTTTTTCTTGTATTTTCTTGTATCTTTCTTATATTGCTACTTTATCATTTATGAAGATGATCTTCTGATGACTGTGGGAGACAAATAGAGCATCCGGTAAAAGCCTTCAGCAAACACAGAGAGGTACATTTGATAGGAATTGAGCGCAGAACCCCAGTGCTGCAAAGGCCACAGCAATAACCATTGCATCATTAAACTAGTGTATGGAGATAAAACAGACGACTTGCCATGGAGAACTGCTAGAACGAATCTTCAAACCTGCTCAATTAAATTGTTCAGATAAAATGTTAGCATATATTATTAGCTTTTACTTTGAAAAGAAAAAAAGAAATCAAAGCATTGTCAAAACTGTCAGTCGCAGTAATTTTTACTCTGAGACCGAAGGTAGAGATGGTCGGCACAGTAGGGGTTTGTGTTCTGATAAAAGGGTGGAGAGGCTACAGAATTATTCCCTGGGGATGCACAATTAGAATTGGTAAAGTCTAGCAGTATTAAGTGGTCATGTCGCATTATCCTCCACAATGCGTCTCATTTGACTGTATGTATTTGATGATTGTGTTACTAATAACACATTATGCTCTTCAGTTTGACATCAACAGTGAAAGGCCTTCTTGTATTCAGGGATGGGAATACAAAAAAAATATTTTTGATTTATAATCGTGGCAGATTTACGAGACGAGTTTAGAAAAGATTGTAATCATTGTGTACCTCTATAAATCTTGTTTTATTGTGCGGTTCAGATGCCAGGCTTGAGGGACGCCATTATAATTTTATAATCGTTTGGCAACGGGCTATGAATTCACTTACATAGAAATTAGTCTCATAATGGTTGCCTTTTGTTTGCTTTTGTGTTTTGCATGGGTCCTGGCAGGGGAAAAAGCCATCTACACGTGTAAAATGTTTTCAGCACAAAAATCCAAAATAGGCAAAGAAAAAAAAAATGGCATCAAAAAATTGCAAGCTGGGAACCCGGAGATCGGTTGGAAACAGCATTTTATTTTGTAATTGCCTGGTCTTTGGCGGATGTCGCATGCCAATAGAGATAATGCAATAGTTGATGTTTACGAAAACAAGCAAAAACAGAAGAAGCAAATAGGAACCAAAACAAATTAAAAAATTAGTTTAAACAGTACTCCAAAAATGAAGAGCCCAACCAAAAATAAAAAGTAGCTTTTGCTGCAATACTCACTGTTATCCTGGAGCTTTCACCCACGGTACTTTTTAATCCATTTCTTCCAAGCATTATTTAATCCATTTCTTCCAAGCCCAGGATTTCAAGATCCCATGCCCAACCCAGGACTGTACAGTGAAGGGGAAGCATTGATGAATTCACTCTGCCTGGAGCTTACTGCCCCATTAGGTTGTCCTGCCTTTCTGTGTGGTTTGTCCCCTGGCTTTAGAGAGGTCAGGGCAATTGATATAGAGAGTAAGGAAGAGCTGGGCTGGTGGAAATGGGAAAAAGCTATAGAGAGAGATGAAGAAATAAGTGACACTTGCATTTTTCCCCCTTCTTGGGGTACGCGGGTGGGCCTTCTGCCTTGTAATCCAGAAGAGGGAGGAGGACCTAAAGCTGGAATGTTACTTCTGTACATCATTGTGAGTACCACCCCTCCTTCTGCATTCAACTGAAGGGAAAGTTGCCTAAGAACTGGAAAATATGTTTTGAAAAGTCTGTTGTGTGTTTGGACATAACTGTCACCAAGTTCCGAAATCAAGAAGTGTTCTGTTGGTGTGTTCGGTTAAGATTAGCACCATTTATAATTAACAACTTGGTAATATTCATCAACAGCCAAGTGTCATTGGTAGTGCTACTGATTATGGATGGACTGTCCCTAGTTCTCTTTGAGATACATGGCACAGTCTATAGGGAGTGTGAATCAGAAGTCAATGAGGGTTGGAAAGGAGGGGTGGTTTAGTGATGGAGGGCTCCTCAATGGCAGTGGCTGGGAAGGTTCTGCCATCTGGGCTCCCATTCTTATAGACCTCAGGTGTGAGATGGGACCCCCTATGGACTAAGCCTTGAACCATTGGTGAAGGAGAAGCCTTTTAAATCTAGTGTAAATGTGAGATTGCTGACTAGAGCCAAATAAGCATGGAACCTGAGTTATGGTGAACCACAGGAATGGAGCTGGGTTCTTGATCCACCATATCTCTAAAACTGTACTACTTTAGAGAGATGGTGGCAACTGGCTTAACAATCCAGCCGCATTGTCAGCACAATTCATGAACTGAATGGCTCCTTGTCCTTTTCCCTCCTATTCCAGTCTGTACAAGGATTACCAAATCAATAGAAAATTGCCAGTGGAGCAGGTGTCCCCATTGGAAGATTTATTCTCACCTCTTGTTTTGGTGACAACTTTGATTTCGCATCACTTCCTATCTCGGTGAAAATGGTTTCTAAAATGAATAGAGACAGTATCTACTTACTGTTCTAACCCTTTGTATATTCTATCCAAAATGTCCAAAATGTGTGTGTACTGTGTATATATATATATATATATATA
>NW_017306416.1:638162-709542 GCF_000935625.1 Nanorana parkeri
TATATATATATATATATCATAAGAGATGTGGTCTGCCTTACTTTACTGATGTTTATTATTATCATCTCTTTTTTCCCGTAGATGTTCAGCAAATGGTCATTGACTGGATTACTGGAAACTTTTACTTTGTGGATCACGGTAACGACAGGATTTTTACATGTAACCGCAATGGATCTATGTGCATCACTTTGATTGACCTTGATCTCCATAATCCGAAAGCGATTGCACTGGACCCGATAGCAGGGTAAGAAGGATTTCTTTATGTATTTGTTTCCTAGTAGATTGATGGCTAACGCGAGAATGCAAAATGGGATATTTTTTTTGTTTTTTAGTTTGTTCATTTTAAAATGTGCATTGCTGTATATGGGACTTTCAGCTAATGCTTGGGTGACAAGATGTCCTACTGCCTTTCTTTTTACAAGGATCTGAATGGATTAAGTCTAAATCCAACCAAGAGATTGTATTTTATTTTAGATAGAACAGAAGAAGGATAGAGCTAGGTTTTATTGCCCTTAAGTCCCTGTTAGGGGCTATTTCCCCTCACTTCTTATCAGGACAGAAAGTGATGAGAAATCTTACTAACTCGGAAACAGATGATACAATTATACAAATAAAAATAATGATATTGAGTAGCTGGAGGAGGGGTAGAACTTCTGACAAGGTTTCTCATTACTGTCTAGGCCTTCTTGTCCTGTGACAACTTCTCCAGGCATTTTGTATATGACTGTCATAGAAACAGAAAGTGAAGAAAAACCTCAACCCAATGGAAAATTGTTGACTTTTTCCCTACTTTATCCAAAACTAAAAAACATGTCAGATGGAGTCATGCTTTAAGGCTAGGTTCAAAAAACCGCACGGGTGGCTGCGCCAATTGCGCTGGCGGTACCATTATTTTATAATGGCACCCCAGTCATGCTGGGAGGATAGCCGCCCGTTCAATTAAGAAAGCAGTGCGTTGTGTGTCGCAAAAAAAGTTACTTGTACCTTTTTTAGCCATTGCCTTGCGGATGTAGCCCCTTTGAAATCAATGGAGCTGCCTTAGCTGACTTTTGATGCTGTGTGACCCAGATATGCCATACTCATCCTTGCTTCTCTGTTTTGCAAGTCACTGACCAGTGCAAGCGTGTGCCTATCAGGCACCTGTATGCACCCGAATATGATTGCATGATCCCGGGATCGCTCAGATCTGAACCTAGCCTAAAATGTCCTAATGTAAAATTTATTTGGTTTTATGTGTATTGTGCTTGAGGTAGAGGAAGAGATTATTTCTTAAGATAAGAATATAAGAGCTGCCTTAGCTGACTTTTGATGGTGTGTGACCCAGATATGCCATACTCATCCTTGCTTCTCTGTTTTGCAAGTCACTGACCAGTGCAAGTGTGTGCCTATCAGGCACCTTTATACTTCTATGGCTGCATGCTTGCTCCAGGTCACCAAATTACCAAGTAATAAAAAAGGGTTAAAGCTGAGAAACTTACAATGTACAGTGAAATCAGAGTAAGCAATGAGTACAGGAGAGGAGCCGGTACAACTGTGCAAGACTGAAGGTAAGCCTGGAGTTCAGCTTTAAGAATGACAGCCATGGAACTTGCACCTTGATGATCAGGTGTGAAGCACCAGCTCTGTCCTGACAGGTTCTATCTAAAGGAACTGAGAAGGGAAGGTTGGAGATCCAGTGAAGAAAGCAGTTTCCATGTATCTGCTCAGCTTGTCTGGCTGCTGTCACTCTCATTGCCTTGATTACTAAGATATACGATGCTGAGATATAAGATACTACATCTCTTGTGTCCTCGGGAATCGCACTGCGTCCGCGTATTTGTCAAAATTCTGAAAACAATACCTACATGCTTAAGATTTAACAAATCTATCCAGACATCTCTAAGAAATTAATTATTTCCATATAGTGACAACTAACTTGAGTCTGTAGATTTCTATACAGTAAGTGTTCTGAAGATAATATTAATGATATCGAGCTGAGTATATAACAGCGCAAACGGATATGAGTGATATGCTGAACGGACAGATAGAAAAAGCTTTCTGTAGGTGTACGCTGAGAAACAAAATACATGAAGTCTTGAATTGTATTATAATTGTAATGTCTTGCTTATATTGTAAAGCGCTGCACAATCTGTTGGCGCTATATAAATCCTGTATAATCATAACAATAAAGTATAAATGCATTGCAAAAAAAAAAAACATACTTAAAACAGTTTTCATTAGCTTGGTGTGGAAATTACATTTCTGTAATATTAATATTCAATGATGAAAAGCTAACAGGGTTATTCACAGGAGGGTGAAGAGTCTGGAGAAGCAGGAGAAGTGAACAATCTAGGATAACATAGCTGATTTGGAAACATTCTCCAATTCAGCTCACTTTCCAGTTCAGATACATTGTCCTAGATTGTTCACTTCTCCTGCCTTCTCCAAACTCTTCACCCTTCTGTGAATAACCCTGTAAGAAATAATGGTTGATCAAAATGGACCTCTTAGAACATTAAAGTAACACCACACTAATTTCAGGAGTTAAATCTCAAAAATGCATTCAAGTATTTTAACTATGAACAAAAATGTATCTTAAGTGTGTATCACTCGGCTGCGGGTTCCTCAAATCATCTCTGAATTGGTGCTGACACTGTCCTTCCTTCTGGAGGGTGGCTACTTTTGTTCCCCATGGTCCCTGTGTGTGTTGTAAGGTAGCCACCGCTCCAAACTCACTCTGGTGATGGACTACAATCTCAAGTCTAGTTTACTAGTTTGTATAGAGATTGTAGCCCATCACGGGAGCGAGCTTGGAGCATTGCACACTTTACAAGAAATGCATAAGTACCAGTATTTATATGACTGTATCATCTCTAAGCCTGCATCTTAGTCCAAGAACTAGATGCTGACCCCATGCAATACCTGATTAAATAGATCCATTCTTCTGGAAAGAGAAGCAGATGTAGACATTATCAGGGAGAGTACTAGACATGTGCACTGCCAAAAAATGTGTTTAGTTTCGTTTCGTTCTGATTCGGATTTTGTGTTATTTTCGTTTTTCAGGATTCGGGTGTGAAAGTCAATACGGATTCGGAATTCGGATTTGGACGAAATTCGTTAGCGGTAGTTTGTTTGAACGTTCGTTCCGTTTTATTTTCTTATTCGTTTGTTCATTTGTTCGTTCGTTTGCAGCAAAGTGACATTTGAGGGGGAGGGAAAAAAATGTTTCTCCTTCTCTAATGTCACTTTGCTTCCAACGAACGAATGAAATGAATAAGAAACGAAAACGAAATGAACGTTCAAACGAACTACCGCTAACGAATTTCGGAAACGGAAATTTGGATTCGTTTGCATTCGTTATATCTGTAATTCGGAAAATCCGTCCGAATTTTGATTCGGAACGAAACGAATCGCACATGTCTAGAGAGTACTGTGATCTCTATGAGAGGTAATTAACTACCCGTAAATGGTACCCTTACACATCACTTAGCATTAATAAATGTACTGTATCTCCTCTTAGGTACTCTTTAAGAAAAGTGGATTTTGTGTAAGTTTTTACCAGGGGTTATTTCAGTGCTAACATTAACAAGATATTTTTGTAACTTCATGACTGACTGATCTGGAATCTGTATTTTGTCGGTACTTCTTAATGGGGACCTCTGGCCTTACGGAGGTCACAAGCGAGTTCTCAAGGTGTTAACCTGGAGACGTGACAAAGCTAACCTACTTGGCCTTATTAATTATAGTACTGCCAAATGTTCTCCATCTAAAACCTTAATATCAGCTCTAGATGAGTAAATCTTGCAGGCCGTGTTTGATTTTTGTGTACTGTTCTATTTTCAGCATTCAGTCATTTCATTTTGCTCTGCCAGATTGCACTGCTGAGTACAGTGACCTTTTTAGAACAAACTTTTTTGCTGTACGCATATTCTCTGTCACTCGAGGTTGAAAACGTTGTCTGTGCCCATTTCCAAATCACAGAAAATTGCTAAATTGCAAAAAAAATAAAAAATGTAGTGCTGTGATGAAATGCACATTGTATATTAACATTCATTAGGGTAAAGAAGGTTGAAGTGATGCTGCAATTTAGGCAAATATATATACACTTATTATTATTGTCCAGAACATCCTGATGTCATATTCTCCACACTCTCCTCCTGCACATACTGCCCACAGTCATACCCTCTACATCCCTCTTCTGCACATCCTGTCCAATGTCATGCTTTTTACACTTCTCTCCTGTATATACTGCCCACTGTCATGCCCTTCACATTCCTCTCCTGCACATACTGCCCACTATCATACGCTTCACATTACTCTCCTGTACATACTGCCCACTGCCATGCCCTTGATATTCCTTTCCTGCACACACTGTTATATCCGCTCAACTCTACTTATGCACATACTGTTTCGGTATAGCCTCTGCAGTACTCTTGTGCACATACTGCCTGCCTTCATACCCTTTCTGCTCCTTTACTGTACATATTTTGCCTGCCATGACACCCTCCCGACTCCTTTCTGGCACATACTGCATGCCATCATAACCTCCACATTCCTCTCCTTCAAATACTATTCTCTATCATACTCTCTGCATTCCTTTTATAAACATAGTTTTCACTGTTATATGCTTTAAGTCCCTCCTGCACATAATGCCCACTGTCATACCCTCCACACTCCCAGGGCCGCCGTCAGGGGAGTACGGCCGAAGCTCAAGTAAGGGGCCCGCCCAGCCTCAGGGGCCCGCAAACCTTACCTGGGTGACGGCCGTACAGGTGACTGAAGGCACCGGAGGAAGCCGGGGCCCGCACACTCCACATCGTAACCTCAGATGCTGTGAGAGCCTCCGGTGTCCCCCCTGTGTCCACTGCACATTAGGTTTTTAAAGATGGCCGCCGCAAGTAGCGGCGGCCATCTTTAAACCTGCAAGTGCCCGCATCCCATTTAATATATTTCCGAAACGGCAATATATTGAATGAAAATCATTCCCTGGTGTGAAATCAGTATGAACTGCATCTCTTGCTGATGCAGACCATGCTGATCGCTCCCTCGTGGTGCCTCTGCTAACATGCAGGGAGCGATTAGTATGTCTGCACCAGCCAGAGTGCAGAGCACACTGATTCTTCACTGAAGCCCAGGGATGCAACCCCCCTTCCTGCAAAACAGGTAAGCAGGAGAGGGGGACATTTTTTATGAACTATTATTAGTTGTGAGAGTGTGTTTTATTGAGTTTTTTAATGAGTGTGTGTAATTTTTTTTTATTGAAGCTATGTGTGTGTTTTTTAATGAGTGTGTGATATGTGTTTGATATGTGTGTGTGTTTTTTTAACCATGATCGCTGTTTAAATACAAGCGATCCGGCGCCTGTATAGACGATGGATCGCTTGTACACAGTGGCGACTCTAGGAACAATATATAGGGGGGGCACATAAGATACCACAGTCAAAATGGGGGGGCACTAATAATTTTCACCACTAAAAAAAACTAAAGAAGTATATATGAATAAGGCTGGGCACACACCTTACAACCCTCGCAAGACTTTTGTCTTGTGAGGGTTGTAAGGTACTTAAAAAAACGTACGATCTGCCTATCTTGGACAGGCAGATCGTACTTGCGATGATCGGGCTTCCGATGACCGCAATGCCGAACGGGCAGTGTGCGCTTGTGCACACCGGCCCGTCCGGCTTTTATCTTACGAACATGCTACACACCCGCCGAACATCGTACGATGCTCGGCGGGTTTTCAAACATGTTCCTAAGTTTAAAGTCGTGCGACCTTACAGTAGTAGAGGTCTCACGGCTTCCACACACCTTACGATAATCGTACGATCGCGGGATTTTCCGCCATTATCGTATGATTATCGTAAGGTGTGTGGGCACCCTAAGATTACAAAATACGAGAGTACTGCGGTATGCTGTGATGCCTTTTTATTGTACTAACCTAATACTTAGAGTTTTTCTTCCTTCCTCAGGTATTGCTTCAAACTTGAGAAAGAGGAAAACTCTCAAAAGCTTTTCAATTTCAGCAAACAGCAGGGCTGTGTAAATAATCACCAATTGCGATAGAGGACTACAAACTGCAGCAATACATTATACAGAAAAGCAGAATACCACCAGCTATAGAGGACTACAAATCCCATCGATACATTATACAGTAATGCAGAAAAATTCCACCAGCTATAGAGGACTACAAATCCCAGCAATACATTATACAGTAATGCCGAATACCGCTAGCTATAGAGCACTACAAATCCCAGCAAAACATAGAGCAATGCAGAATAATAGTATATACATATGCCACATACCCTGTGCTGCTGCTCTACTCTGGGGTTCTGGCCTAATGTATTGGGGTATTGGGCAGAGCTTGTCAGGAGGGGTCGGGAGGGTCTTAGTAAGGGGAGATGTGCGGGTGGCAGAAGCGCTGTAAGCAGGCATTGCATGGCTCCCAGAAGGCTTCCGCAAGGTCCCCAGCCAGACCTAAGACACCCAAGTTAATTTGAAAAATGTAAGTGCTGGTATCGGTTTTTAGTATTGGGACAGAGGTCAGTCATAACGCAGAGTGCATTGGTCGATAATGTATCGAAGAGTGCGGAAGTCAGTAATGTAACACAAAGTGCGGAGGTCAGTAATGTAACGCAAAGTGCGGATGACAGCAGTGTAACGCAGAGTGCGGATGACAGCAGTGTAACGCAGAGTGCGGATGACAGCAGTGTAACGCAAAGTGCGGATGACAGCAGTGTAACGCAGAGGGCGGATGACAACAGTGTAACGCAGAGTGCGGATGACAGCAGTGTAACGCAGAGGGCGGATGACAACAGTGTAACGCAGAGTGCGGATGACAGCAGTGTAACGCAGAGGGCGGATGACAACAGTGTAACGCAGAGTGCGGATGACAGCAGTGTAACGCAGAGGGCGGATGACAACAGTGTAACGCAGAGTGCGGATGACAGCAGTGTAACGCAGAGGGCGGATGACAACAGTGTAACGCAGAGTGCGGATGACAGCAGTGTAACGCAGAGGGCGGATGACAACAGTGTAACGCAGAGTGCGGATGACAGCAGTGTAACGCAAAGTGCGGATGACAGCAATGTAACACAAAGTGCGGATGACAGCAATGTAACGCAAAGTGCGGATGACAACGGTGTAAGATAGAAAGGGACTTGCAGTTTTGATGTACTGGATCATGTGCTCTTTCATGCCCTCTTCTTCCTCTCCGGGTGGTGGCAGCGATGTTTCTCTATGTGAAGCCCCAAGCAGCCTTGATGCGTCTTCTCTGTCCCTACTCTGCTAAAATACATGAGCAGCCAATGGCAGTGCTGCACTCTCCCTCTTAGCCAATAGCAGCTGGGGTGGGCAGAGGAAGATACAAGTGGTTGCCGACTGCTGAGGAGCCCGTACAGCAGGGGTCTCAAAATCAATTTAGTCGGGGGCCACTGGACACATTTTTTAGTCCTGTGGGGGCCGCTACTATATACGGTATCAGTGTTAACGTCTGTACATGTTACAAGCGGCAACTGTCACCCATTCAAATTATTGATCGGGTGACAGCTGCTGCATGTAAATGCCTGCACACCGCATGTAATCATATGTGAAAGGATTACATGCAGTTAGGAATATGTCACTATCCCTGGTTACACGATTGCGTATCCAGAGATAGTGATTGTTTTTGTAACTGCATGTAATATCACATACATATCACATACAATTACATGCGGTATGCAGGCGTGTACATGCAGCGGCTGTCACCTGATCATTAACCTGAGGTAATAGTTGCTGCATGTAAACGCCAGATTAGGGATTCCTGCTGCAGGAAAACGCAAGTTTGTGACACAGGAATCCCTAATCACACCTGAAATATACTGTAGGTGTGAATGAGACCTAATATACACACAGAAAAATACAACCCCCCCACACTCTTTTCCAGCATACCCTGCACACCCTTATACCCTCGGCATGCACTCCACTCGAGCATACAATGCTCAATATCTCCCCAACTCCTCCCTAGCACACTCCCCATATTGTATTCTCCGCAAGTCAACTAAAACATTTCTCCAGCATTGTATATAATATCCCAACCTGGGACTGACCAACATCGTCATACCCTCTGCACTCCCCTCCAGCATTCCCTGCCCACTGTTATACCTTCTTCACTCCCCTCCAGCATACCCTGCCCACTGTCATGCCATCTGCACTTCTGTCCAGCATACCCTGCCCACCATTATACCCTCTACATTCCTGTCCCGCGTACCCTACACACCCTTATACCTTCTGCACACACTCCTCTCCAGCATGCAATGCCCATCGTCATATTCCCTCAAACTCCTCCACAGTGCACTCCCCATATTCTACCCACCGCAGTTCTCACCTGAACATAAAACATTTCTTCAGCATTGTATATAATAACCCCACCTGGTCACTATGGAATACACACACTTTACCAAGCTCCGGTAATTTTTTATTTTTATTTTAGTTTTAGTTTTGGATAGATTGTACAGAAACAACGTAGATATCTATGTTGATCTCACTAAAGCAATGCATTACAAACATACTGGATACTCTATATAAGCCAGTAAGTAATGGGAAACTAAAAGTAGAAGCCCTCTTTAAGTGCACAAGATAAGACATAATATTGTAATCATCCTTGCTATTTCCTGACGCTATAAGTCAGTAGGATGATAGTCATTTGCAAACTCAAATCCAATTTGAAGCCTCGATCGGAATAATGTAAAAATATTTATGGAAGAAACAGCTTGTCACCCATATGTGGACTTTTGTCAGTCTCAGCTTCCCCTGATTGATATTAAAATGCATCACGGCAATGGGTTTAAGGCTGACAAGAACAGCTTGGAAACACAACTTTGCACAGAAAGTTCCATAATCCTTGAGTGAAGCCATATTGCTGAATATAACAGATGGCCGCCCTGACTATGTGACTACAGTCATTTCTCAAAGTAAAATGTAAAGTGTACGTCCTTTGCTCAATGTTCGTTTATGATCCGTTATTACGGTGTTAGGACCATTTGTATTTAAGGAGCAGTTCCAGGCATTATCTGAAAGCAATCACTGAGCTACTTATGGTCTCCAGCAAACTCTGCAACTGTACAAATATATCAGAATTGTGTGTAATACTCAGCAGTAAGGATGCAGATTGCTATTCACAGGGAGAAGGCTCTGTCCCTTACCTCCCTCTGACTGTGATTCGACACAGTGGCTTCAAAAGGGGGGAGCGGCCCACACCCGGGTAACACTATTGGAGGGGGTGACACCAAAATGACTGACAGTCATTTTGGTGCCACCCCCTCTTAAAAAACGGTCATGGACCAAGAGCCGGACAGTTGCAGGAGAGAGGAGGGGACCCAGCGGCATACCTTACCCCACCAGGTGAACTGCCGGTGTCCCACACCAAGATGACCGCTGGCAGGTATCACCAAGATGGCCGTTCCGGGCGACACCCGGCCTCAGGACGCCCCTGGCTTCACATATCACCAATCACATTCAAACCTCCAAAGCAGGCCTGAATCTGATTGGTGGATGTGAGAATGTTCTTAAAGGATAACTAAATCCAAGAACCAATGTTTATTATATTGCAGCTGACCAGTCCTTTTAAGTAGCTGCTGCATTCGTTTTGATTTTTTTAGGCAGAAAAAATTTTCAGCAAGTACAGAAAATACCTGTTAACAAGTCCTTGTCCTGTGAGCTGAACAGAAAGCCAAACAATTTTATTTTTCTTCTGTAAGCTACTAATCCCTCCATCCCCCAGGTAATAGACATGAATCAAGGTAGACATGTTTAAAGCCCTGCCTGGGTGCCAAACATGGCTCCCTCCATAGATAGAGTGAATGAGTGAGCACAGCCACCTAATGAGAGGAAGTGAAACTCCAGGCATCTTAACCCTAGCAGTGAGACTACCCCCACACTGAAAGGGTCAACTGGTTATTTTGTCTAGGGAGCTAAAATATTATTCTCACAGAAACTACGATCCTGACTTGCTCTTGCACCGCTCCCTACAGCCTCTCTCCTCCTCCTCTCCAGAAATGGTATGTCGCTCAGCATCCTCATGTTCAATACACCGTGGACAGGGTGACTGACTCTCAGGACCTTAGACCGCTGGGGGAGGGGGGAGAGCAAGGCTAAAGGGATTGGTCTAAGATCAAGCCTGGATTGTGGTTTGGGTGAGTATAACCTTGTTATTTTAGCTCCCTAGACAAAACAATAATTTAACCTTTGCAGTGCAGGGGTAGCCTCACTGCAAGGGTTAAAATTCGATTTGCCTGCAGTTCTGCTTTAAAGAATGGTTTGCTGCAATATATAACATTTTTGGTTTCGGGTTTATATGCTTTAATATTGACATTTGTTTTAGTTCAGGCTTTTGGTAAGTTCGAGACATCAAGAAACCTGCAGTGAATGTGTCTGTGAATTCCTGTCCTGCATCAGAAATAGGAAGGGTTCTCAGATAGTTGGATTGATAAAAAAATTGAGATGGGCTGGACTGGTTCTCTTCAGCAATTCCTAGATATAAAACTGAATTACTGAGCAGGTAGATGAAGTGCCACACCAAACATAAGGAGACAAAAAAAATACATTGCCGTTTTTACTGGGCATATACAGCACAGCTAAAAGCCAACTCCATTTTAGGGCTCAAAAAGTCTTCCTTCATCAGGTCTACATAGGAAATATACTGTGGATATTTAATATTAAAAGTTTTATAGTATGTCTTATATAGTATGTCTTAAGAATGCAGATAAAATGCTAAATGTTTTGAGCCGAAATACTCTTAAATTTGTTCTGCATTGTACAGTCTCTATTGTATATATCGTATGTAGCCCTGATGAATAGAGAGCCCTGGACCCTGAAATGTGTTGGAACATATTTATGTTGCAAACACCCTTTTAGGACTTCTGTGGACTGCTAGTACTGTGGTTGTCACATACCTTATATGAGTCTGAAATGAAAAGGATGGCATCTCTTGCTGCTCTCATCCGAGCACCCATGAGTAAAACAGGTGGTGGAAGAACTAAAAGTGGCCTTCAGGTGGTAAAACTGAGGATTCTGAGGCTGGTGACACAGATGACTTGATGCAATCTGACTAGGGACAGGTGATTATCAAGACCGGGTACCAGAATCTCTGCAGCGTGGTCAGAGGAAAAGTAATCAGAACCAAGCCAGGTCAGTAACTAGTAGGTGATGCGGTACAGAATCAGGAGACGGGAGCTAGGTCAGGTTGAGCCAAGGTCAGAGCCTTGCAGTCAGAGCAGTACCAAATCAGCAGACAGAAGCAGTGGTCAAAACAAGCCAGGGTCGAGGGCAGGCAGAGTACTGCGAAGTCAGAGGATCAAGCTGGGTCAAGCAAAGGAAGCAGCAATAAGGATCGGATACTCAGATGCAGGGTATTAGCTGGTGATCTCTCAGCAAGGAGAATATGCAAAGTGCAGGTTTAAGTAGGCTGTTTGGCACCGCAGCTTGGAATGGACGTGCACAATATGCCTACCAGCAGGTTGGCATGCATGCTTAGGCACAGTTCTGTGTGCAATACTAGCACCGTAGCATCTCACTCGCCAATGTGCCTGTGCCGAATGTGTGCCAGCTGATGTTCTCTGACAGTGGTGGTTCATCTCTCTTTAGTCATACTTAAGTCATACTGCAGAAGCTTCGTTGTGTGTGCAAGCAGTCTATCCAGACTCACTGCACTCCAACTTATGTGTTCCACCTTACATATTGAGAAATAATACACTGGATCCAGTGCCTCCACTCTGCTCATCTCTTAAAAGAAGGGTAGGCTGTGTTCTCTTCATGCATCTGAAAGTTTAATTCCTAATTTTGACCGGAGTGTCCCATTATTATAGAAACAATCCTCAATCATTCTGATAAATGTATTAATTTGAGATATTTTGGAAACAGTAACAGAAGATAAGCAATGGCAGACTGACAGACACTCTGCGACAGATGGGCACAGTCTGGCATACTTTGATAGGCACAGTAACTGCTGACAGGCACAGATTGGCAGACAGGGATAGACAGAGATATTTGGGATACCTCTCAGGTAAAATTAGGCTATGATTGCGGTAGAAAAAGTCTAACTGAAACGCTTCGAACAAGTGATTGTGTTAAAGTGAGTGGAGTTTTGAGAGAGTAGGGCCAACTGTGATGCTCGGTGGGTCTTATTATGGTGGTGAGCCTTGCCAAGTCTGACTCAAAGAGACTCAATTTTGCTCAAGGCGCTTAAGAAAAATTTATTTAGGAGCCCATTTTAAGCCTATTGCACCCTTTAAAAACGACACCCTATTCCACCTTTCCCACCGACTTCAGCGCATTTTACCAAAATGGTGAAATATCGCAGAAATCTCCCAGTTGATGGCTCCATGAAAAACTCACCTATCCTCAATCAGTGCATAGATTCCAACCCAATCCTCTGTCTTTACCAAAATCCATGTGACAGAAAGAGGTTCTGGTGTATTGCTGGTCATGTACCAAATGCAGGGGGTATATTTGGGGTTAGTTGTTTGAGCCCCCATTCCTGGATGAATAGGGTTTTATTTTTGTTCCAGAGGCAGAGGTGTATCTTCTATTAAATGCACCAGTGATATCTCTGGTTGCCAGGAGCTCAGCTGGACACCTGCCAGAATGACAAAAAGTCAGCTGTCTCCGATGGCTGGTAAACATTTGTTGACCGATGGAGCGGCACCACTCCTTCAAGTGGGGCCCAGGGCATGTGTCATATGAGCTATGCAGACTCCAGAGGTAGTAGTGGGAGGTGGGAGGGGGATGCAAATGGAATATAAGAGCTTTTCTCTTGCAGAACACCTTATATTCAGATGTTATTCAACCAGACATGGTCACTTTAATTATTCATTGATTTTGTTTTTTAATATAAAGGTGGGAGGAGTAGGGCTAACCACAATTGTCTATGGGTCCTATTATTATGTAGTCCATATAAAGTCCACATAATTTATAGAAAGCAATCCAAAATCCAAGGTAGCCAGATGGGAAGCAAATGGAAGGACCCTATCATCAGTCACAGGCTCAATTTCCTGAAGAACTCCAAATGAGAGAAGGTGTGCACTGCAGCATGACTTGAGCTGCAGGGCTGAGGAACAACCATCAGGTGGTGATGATTTTGGGCTGATTGTTACAGGGAGACAAATTAAGCTGCAAAGCTGAGCAGTGGTGTCGCTCTCTTTCACAAGAGGCTGAACAAAATGATAATATTTCAGTAGGTGAAACAATTCGCACACATTTGAGTTCTTTTCAAAGCATGAGCTCTCTGCAAGCTCTTTTTCTGTTTAGAAAGCACCACACGTCCCTTTTCCTATATCTGTCCAGACTATAGCTGAAGCTTTGTAAACTCTTTCAGCTTTTTGTTCCACTTCTTTTGATCTACTTTTTTCTTTGTCAGAAAAGAGGAAAGCGCTTTCATGACAAGACACTTTTATAAGACAATTAGGTTGCAGCTTTTCATAAGCAGATGACTGAACATATGCATATTCCAAATCGAACACTCATTTTAAGAATTTATGCCTTCCAGTCTGAGATTTCATTCTGTTAAGGTGCCCACACACCTTACAATTTATCTGCAGATTTTCTGTGGTCAGATGGAAAAAGTGCAGCAGATTGGCTCAGATGTTGATTACTCCATCCACACAGTTAAGTGGAGATGGAGGAATCTGTTGCACCTTTTCCATCTGACCACAGAAAATCTGCAGATAAATTGTAAGGTGTGTGGGCAGCTTTACCTTCAATGTCCTGTGATGATAGAAATGAGCATTTGTCTGCAGTGAGCTTCCTTCTGCAACTGTCTTGATTAAAACATTTTGACATCTTGTTATCTGAGAGCAGCCACAGAAGTTTACCTTGTTGACAGTAGTTATGACTAAATGCACTGATACATTATTGACATAGAAAAATATTTGTTCCTTTTTTTATTGTAAGACTTATTTTTGTAATCTCTTTTTGGCCTATGTATACAGCTAAATGCCTCCTAAAGCCAGTGTGCAGTTGCTGATTAGCAATCAAGTAACAGGTTTTTTTTTTTTTCGGTGCTAATTGGCCAATAAAATGTCATAGCGGTTATTCCAACTTTCCCTTCTGATTGTTACCAGCTCAGTTATCAACATGCCAGACAGAAAGTTTAATTACATCTTAACTGCGCCTGTCTGTATACATAGTTTTGACTTTTGTGCTTCACCTTTTTTGCTCCTGACTTTATTTGTATTTATATTTGTTCCTTTGACTTACAGGTACAATAAAGTTTGATTCAACTATAATTTTTTTGTTTGGTGGGGGAAGGCGATTCAATAAAACATTTGCAACGCTTCTCTGGTGTTGTAAGAATATGTGCACTGCGCTAAACAGGGGCGTAACTAGAAATCACAGGGCCCCATAGCAAAATTTTGTATGGGGCCCTGTGATTTCTAGTTACACCCCTTGCAGAGCCCACCTGAGATCCCACACAGCCCATCTGAGAGTGACCCTGCTGAGCCCACCATATACTCTATATGGTGGGCTCTGCAGGGTCTCAGGTGGGCTGGTCACACCCCAGCACACCTCTTACCTGTCAGCCCCAATCCGCTGTCCGCCTCCTCCTCCTCCACGGTTGCTGGAGGGCCCTGCCTCCTACCGTCTCAATCCTAGATCAAATGGTCACAAAATACAGCAAAATAAAGCAAAATGAAGCTGCCCACTTTGAATTCCTCTATCAACACTTTAAGTTTCTTCTTTCTTTCTTTCTTTCTTTCTTTCTTTCTTTCTTTCTTTCTTTCTTTCTTTCTTTCTTTCTTTCTTTCTTTCTTTCTTCTCTCATGTTGTGTAACTGGTGTCTGTGCAGATGTTATAAGTGTTTATCTATCTAGCTATCTATCTGCCTCATATCCATCTATTTCTCTTTCTATCCCTCCGTTTGCCTGTCTATCATCAGTACAGCATGACCTTTTAGAGAGCTAAATTCTGATCTGAAATTCACTAATATTTTATCCAGTTGCACATTAGGGAATCCAGATCTGGCAGGAGCTTTTCTTGAAATCCGCAGCAGAAGCTGCCAGAAAAATGACAGCCTACGTTGTAATAAAAATGTGCATTGTAATAGAGAATAGGCAATTAGATAACTATCTAAAAATAAAATCACCGAACAGCCATTGTACCATGGTTTTTCAGGTGAATCACTGGTTTAAGGATCAGTAAGAAGATAAGTAAAAAAGAAACACAAAAACAACATTTATTTTTCCTGGGTACCCAAGCTAGTGCGAAGGAGGAAGGGAGGAGCCCCTCACTAACTAGCTGTCAAAAGCCAGATGCAGCGCAGCCTGTAATTAACAGGCAGCACTTCATCCATGACAGGTTACACAGCGGAGAGGATATATACAGTATACAACTGAATCTGATACCTGATATCACATGTCCCTCACTGGCCGCTGACACCTTTTCTGAGGAAGGAGACCTGCGATCCAGAGCTGTGGTCAGTGCCCTCATATGACGGCACACAATGGGGTCTTCTAGAGTCTAAAAGGGCCACTCCACTGGGCAGCCAACTAAAAGTTTCCATGTTACTCAGGAAGTGATGTGGGCACCTAAAAAAGGACCTTCCCACTCCACAATGAGGAGAATCCTTGACTATGGATTTAGTATATCTGAATATATAGAGAGGGGTGGGATTCCTCAAACTTAGCTTTAAAGTGACACTAAACTCAGGAGTTCAATCTTAAAAATACATTCAAGTACCTCAACTATTAACAAAAATGTATCTTATTTGTGTATCACTGGGCTGTAGATCCTCAAATCATCTCTGAATTGGTGCTGACACTGTCCTTCCTTTTAGAGGGGGGCTACTTTTGTTCCCCATGGTTCCTGTGTATGTTGCAAAGTAGTCACCACTCCAAGCTCACTCACTTACACTACAATCTCAATACAAATTAGTAAACTAAATTTGAGATTGTAGTCCATCACAGAAGTGAGCTTGGAGAAGTGGCTACTTTATAACACATACAGGGATGTGTTACAATCTCAATACAATTTAGTAATCTAAATCTGAGATTATAGTCCATCATGGGAGCGAGCTTGGAACGGTGGCTACATTACAACACACACAGGGATCATGGGGAACAAAAGTAGCTACCCTCCAGAAGGAGGGACAGATTCAACACCAATTCAGAGATAATTTGAGGATCTACAGTTTAGTGTCAATTTAAAGCGTATCTACACCCAAAAACAAAAACGTAATACATTGAAGCTTAGCAGTCTGTAGATGTGGTGGCTCTGTTAGTTTTCATTTTTCAGGCTAATAACATTTTCAGCAACTACAGAAAATACCTATAAGATTTACCTTCTCAGTTTGGTGGCACTCTGACTAAGATAACGGATAATTATTTATTACTGCCTACTGTGTTTTTTTTTCAAACTCAGATTCTCGTCAGAATGTTTTTATATTTATGCAGGTATGGTTTCATAGTATTTTAGCTAGAAAAAAAAGTATGATTTTTTTTTAATGGTGTAATGATGTAGCGTGAATTCTCAAAAAAGACCTACATAAACAGTTGAGATCCTGCTAAAGGTGTCACAATTATCTTCAGCTAGTCTTGTGATGCTCTCTACTGATCACTGGTGGATAGCGACCCAGGCAGCCGCTACGGGGCACCGGGCACAGGGGGGCCTGGCAGGGATGAGGAACAAAGGAGTCCATTTAATGCCGTGCAGGTCGCCTGGGTCACTACGGCATTGCAGGCTGCTGGTTGTCACTGGTGGCTGTGAGAAGGAATACACTGCAGTTCATATCACTGACAACCTGTCAATGATCTGTGCAGCAGCGCGTTCCTCCTCATGAGTTCCTCCTGAGTCAGTGACAGCCAGCAGCTGCGGAGGAGGAGGCCGGGACCCGGTGGTGACAGCGGAGGAGGAGACAGGGCCCGGCGACGGTGGAGGAGAAAGAGGCCAGGCCTAGCAATGGTGGAGGAGCCCGCCGGCGGCCAAGGAGGAGGCGGGGCCCACTGGTGGAGAAGGCTGATTGCAGATTGGGGCTGATGGTAAAAGGTGTGCAGGGGTGTGACCAACCCACCTGAGACCCTGCAGAGCCTACCATAGAGAATATATGATGGGCTCTGCAAGGGGTGTAACTAGAAATCACAGGGCCCCATGCAAAATTTTGCTATGGGGCCCTGTAATTTCTAGTTACGCTCCTGCTGCTGACCATTTCATTTAAGAAATACAGCTTAGTTTAGGACCCTTTCCAACCTCAGACTGGACAATGAAGAAGCAGCAGCATATTGATGAGGTTGTCTTGTGCTTCCCCCTCCTACAAGCATATGTTCGAGAGACAGCAATGTGCAAAGCAAGAGACCCCTGACCGGCTCACAGTGCTAACCCTCGTTCTCCCAATCTGAATGTTGCTGTACAGGGAATTACTGGAGAATGAAAAATGGCATTGTGGCAGTGTAAGCCAATACCACGGTGTTAGGTGGCCTCAAAGTCACCCAGGGTTCTCAGCCAGAGGGGCTGAGTGGCTCCAGGAAGACAGTACGTGTACCAGGAGAGAACTGCCTTTTCAGTTATTTCCAGGTTGTCTGGATCATAGTTGGGATCCTGGAGCCAGGAGATTTCTTAGAGCTCTGGGTGGGATGAAATCTCCATTCCTGGGTCCATGCTTTGGTAGTGACCAGCACCTGATTGTGCACCTGTGTACATCCTTCATGAAGAGTGTGCTGGGATGTGTTCAGGGCCCCACCTGTGAGTCAGGAGAGCTCCCAATTAGGGAGATTCACTCAGTTGTTCAGTTGTCCTGATCACCAATGTCATTGGTAATGAACGTGAGTGTAGATTCCAAATTTTGAGTTGCCACCAGAACACGTATAGGGGGTAGATCTCCAATATGTGTTACTTATTCCTGTGATGTCTGTCTAATAGGAGATTTATCTTACATTAGAATTCTATTCTCTTACTTCCTGTTGAGTCTACAGAACAGTGAAAGGAAATCTCCCTAATTAAACATAGATGGAAAAAAAATGACATCATTTTTAACCATCCTCTACTCCACCAAAAATGGAAAAAGATTATCTGAACCCTAACAATGAATGTCTCTTTCTCTGTCCCTTTTTGTTTTGTTAAAAATGACCATTGATACATATTGTTATATCTGTTTGTTAAGTTAAAAAATATATACGTGTTGATCTTATGAGATGATAACTCCCTGTGCTCTCTGCCTGTGGTAAATATCATCAGTTATGTTATTCTTAGTTAGCTCTGAGGACTATAGAACCATACCCGCTATGTTATGAACAATAGGAAAAGGGCAGAGTTCTGTAGTCCTGTCTTATTATCTTGATACAGAGGGATGATTTAGAGTTGTCACCCTAGGAGAAGTGTGGTATTAACCAAGTGTGGTATTAAACATCTAGCTACACTTAAAATCTCCAGGTTCAATTAGCAGGAATCATTAGTTCTATGCAGGGGTTGACTGGGGTTCTAAGGCCCTGATAGAAGTAGGGCCCATCGTGGTAAAAATTGGGCAAGACTACAAAGCACTGCCTGTTGAGCGTGGTTTAGATGGGTATGGTGTCTGAGCCTACTTACAATACACACTGGAAAAGTTTTACATTTTCCACAAATACTTTGTAATTACACTGCTACAAAAGATACAAGACACACAGAAACCTTATATCTTCTGATGCTTTTCTTAGCTAGCATGTATCTTACATACATTCTCCCTGCTGAAGCTCAAAATAGTGGTCACGAGGACAGGTGCTGCAAAGCCGCTGAAAAATAGGCCACTGACAGAGGGTCTTCCCCCTAATTCTCCACCATTGGATAGAATGCACGTCTGTAGGAGGAATACCCAGACTGCAATGTTCGGCTTCTTGTATTTATGGAAATCAGCATTTGAGCTGCCACACTTGACAGATATATCTCTTGTGTCCTAGAGGGTAGCAGCCTTGCCTTTCCACTACATACCCCAGACATTTGACTACACACCCGGCCATCTCATAGATACTAGGAGGTGGAGCTGTATGAGGTGTATTGGATGCATATGGATACATGACTAATGTAGAACCAATGTCCCAATTCTCTAGTTACAAAGACTACTAGAAACACCAACTTCCCCTCTTCAACCCAATAAAACTAGACTACACTTTTTGATGGAGTTAAATGGCCATAGCAGCCTTTTATTATACAAAATAACAATAATAAACTTAACAGAACTGAAAATTAAGCAGGAAAAGGTCTTTTGAAGGCCCAAATTATTACCAGATGTGGTGTCTCTGCAGAACCCCTTGAAACAGTTAGGCCCCCAGCTGCACCACACCGCCTTGGGGACAATATGCACATCGACCACAGACACATCCATATCTTAATTGCCTGTTCGACTACCATATATCACCATGACTTGAGGACCCATACCAAGACAGGTCTCCAAACATTAACCACCATCACCTATGTTCTCTGCCTTCAAAAGACCCCAAAAATCCCAACACTGCTACGACAGTAACTGACCACAAACACCAATTTATAGGGCGGTGGGTGGGAAGTTCTTTCTTCATCCGACGATCTCTGACTAACTCCAGTGAGACCCTCCTCCTCAGACCACCACAAACTTTGAACCTGACCAATTAGATAAGTGACCTTGCCCTGTTGACCCATCCCTTAATTAACTCTTATTCATTGTTTCCACCTTTTTAATTAGTCATGTACGGCATCCGCCTATTTTTTTTTTTTATTCAGGCCTAACTGCTCCACCTCCTAGTTACTAGGAGATGCTGCAAAAAGGCCCCCTACTCAGTTGTTTCTAATATCATTTTTGGCCTATGTACTCAGAACCCAATGGAGCCCCCACTTACTGGTTCTAATGCAATTTTTGCCCTTTATAGTTGGGGCCCTCCAGAGCCCTCATTAAGGAGTTTCAAAGCCATATTTGCCCTATATACTTGGGGCCCATCGGAGCATCCTTTGGTTCTCCACCCCGAGCCTGGTTCTATGATTGATCCACTTTAAGGAAAAATTAGCAAGGGTTTTACTTTTCCTTCTTCTAGATCAACAGTCTGACAATAGTATTACAATAATATTAGAATGAAATGAACATGACAGACTTGTTTTTTCAACTTTACAGCTTTATGTGTTACTGTTGTGTGTTAAGCAAATTATTTGTTTTTGTTTCTTGAATTTGCTATTTGTGTTTTTCCTTTTTTTTTCATTTCTTACTGTGTACATTCTACTAAGTTCCAATAAAATATCACCAAAGCCAGTTCTGTTGAGCAGACAAAGCAGCTGGAGAGAGCGTAGAATGCAAATTTTGTCCTAAATTGCCATTACACTGCCGCTGAGGCCGTGCAGTAAAACAGCAGTCAGTGGATCTTTAGAAAACGCCCCATGCCGGTTCATGCTGTGAACATGCGATTGGCCCGTCATTCGGTAAAAGGTATATTTCCTCATGCATATAATTACGCTTTTATCCTTTCCCGGAATGCATTACATACATGATGGAAAATTCAGGGGTTTCCAAACCATGATTTTTTCCCCCTGGGAACACATGTATACAAAGGACTACACTATTTTCCATAATGAGAGCTGTAATGGTTATATTTTATTCATATATACATATCAAACGTCAACTCCTGCTGAAAACTGTCACAACCAATAATGGAGGAAAGAAGGAAAACTGGAGTAGATGATCTACAGTTCAAACCAGAGGGGAATTAATGTATACGGAACAAAAGAGACAGAAGCATTTCAGATGTCATAAATAATTAAATACATTAATTAATCCATTAATGAAATAATGCTGTTTTGGGGGTAAAACAATTAAAAAACAACCTTCCTAAAGAATATGATGTAATTTCACTAAATTATAATGTACCTGGTCATTTTATCACAGTGGGTTATTTGTGATATTTTTAATTGAATTTTTAATTGAAAAATTTACAATTAAGATAATATGTTTTTTGCTTAAGTGATTTTTTTTAACCTGATGCATTCTTTTTTTGGTATATTAATAATTGTTTTAGTACATTAAACAGGCTATTTTCAGCTCATGAAAGGTTTTATTGTAGGGTTCTGGTTAATTCATCACATTATTGCACTGGGGTACATGTATGTAGGGCCCATTCGCAAACATTATTACAGAGGTTATTCCTTGTCTATATGAAATACATACTGTATACATATATGGGAGCTGATTTATCTGCCAAAGGATTTCTATTTCTGCCTATCCAATCCTGACATTTACAAAGATTTGCTGCACAGCACAGTCCTGTCTGGCATGTCAAGAGACCTGATTTACTTTGATGCGGTTAAGTAACATTTACAGGTCTCATCTCCTCCAGCCTGTGACTGGACACTGAAAAGAGAAGGAGCAGACTGATGAGCTCACCTCTCTGCCACTCTGATTTTTTTCTCCTATCAGTATGCTCCTTGTTAGCACACAAGCATTGCAGCACAACTGACTGGCTCCTTGTGCTGCTTCTCCTTCTCCCTTTCTGAGACTTTATTTTGATACAAAGTCAAATTCAGGTTTTAACACTGCATGCATTAAAAAATAAGTTCAAAATGTATTCATCAATAGAGAGCTATATTAATCTGTGTATTTTACAAATACCTGAAGTTTGACTTTAATATATCCTAGTGCAGCCTTACTCAACCTGGGTGCCTTCTGGCTTCCTTAGGCGTGGCTTGAAATTACTACACAGCATCATGCCTCTGATGTGAAAGAGGGGGGCTCTGATGTGAAGCGGAGGACTCTGATGTGAAGGGGGTCTCCTAGTGTGAGTAGGTGGGGGCTCCTGATGTAAAGGTGGAACTCTTATGTAAAAGGTGGCATTCTGATTGTGTTCTTGCATTTGATTCCTCCTTAAAATTCATACCAGACCCCTATCTGGGAAAAGGGTCTGGTATGGGTTTTGGAGGGACCCTACATTTCTTTTTACATTTACAGTTTATACTGGGGCGCCTCAAGATTTTGTTTACTTTTGAAGGGTGCCGTGGCTGAAAAAAGGTTGAGAAATGCTGTCTTAGTGAATTGACACATATCTGCAAAGATGCAAATTAATTGAAAGAGCATAAAAATTCAGCTTTTACTGACCAGCTTAGAACTTGGAAGATGATAGAACACAAACCTGTAACTCTTGTGCTGAAACAACCGTAGTACGTCAAGTATAGCCTTATTTGCAGTACTGGGCATTGCCCACTGATGACAGTTTTGGTTGCATGACACTTGCACTGATGTGACTGACTCTTGGGAGTCCCCCCATTGGAGTATTCCCATTGTCTGCAAAACTTGGTAGGTCCTCAGAGTGTAATTAGAGTTTTGACAACCCCCCATATTTGCACCTAAAGCCCTGCATTCTCAAATATAAATATATCTTGATTTTACATGAAAAATGTGAGAGAAATCTTCTTGTAGTGAATCTGACCTTATGAGTAAAGCCTGAGGAAATGACTGAGGAAATGACTCTAAAAATTATTTGTATAGTTTTCCCGAGAACAATCACATGGAATATTTGCTTTTCAAGCGGCTTACAGTCCAATGATTATGCCTAAAGACAAAGGTATACTCTGCTTTTTCATTTTTTTCACATAAAGATTTGGAGTTTAGATTTTGTAGATTAGTTTAGATTTTGTAAAAAGTGAAGGGAAAATAGAACCCTTGGAGCTTTTAGGCATAATCTGCTATCATGCACAGTATATAATAATATTATGGCAGACTAGCCTGCCAAAATGATCCCCGCCAGTGTTGTGATCCTCCCTCACTGGTGCTTTCATCTTCATCTCAGTTTTCTAGGTTCTGATTCTTCAACTGCTTGATTGGCTAGGCCCTGAGGATGAAGAACCTTGCTGAGCTTGTGCACTGAGTTGCACCATGTGTGGCTCAGCGTACAGGAAAAATTGCTGATAGGCAGCTAGAAGCTTTTCTGGCAGAAGAGACTTACACAGTCTCTTCTGTCAATAAAAGTCTGCCTATCAGCAATTTGCTATTTACAAGACTTAACTTCCACTTTAAAACATTACTATTTCTAATCTTCCCATTTTTTGTAGATATGGTAGACTCTGGAATACCCAGCCCAAGTCTACCATTGAGTCTTGGGCTGGGTATGGTAGGCTTGGGTTACCATAACAAGCTCAAGGTATGTGGTGCGGATTGATTGCACCTCAATCTGCACTGGCAGACAGAACCTTGACATGTTTTTGGTGCAGCTCCTTGGGACCCCTTCATTTAGGAATATTTTAGGTTACAGGACTATTTTGAAATGATAAAATAACCTGCAATAAGTGAAGGAAATGTAGTTTCCATGCTGAAAGTATATTGACGTTTAGTTCTATTACAAACAAACACTCTTGGATGGCTCCTCTACTCCCCCCCCCCCTTCCCAAAGCAAAATTAATTAGAAAGTATTATATTGTATGCCTTAAAAGAGAACTAAAGCCAAACATTTATTTTTGGCTTTAGTCCTCTTTGGGGTCACAGGAGAACATTTATTAATGTCCTCCTGTGACCCAAAGTCAGCATCTAGATTGATATTGTCCGCTATTTGCTGACAGCGCAGAGCTGCGCTGCAGTTGGGAAAGATCCTGACCATATTGCCAGGATCCACCCTGCTGCCTCATTGACAGCTAGCTCTGCCTCTCTAGAGCCAGCTGTCCCCACCCCTCCCCTGTCTGTCCAGTGAGCGCTGGAGGAAGAGAGAGGGGAGGTGGCAATCCATGAGCTGAGGGATCATTGGTTCATGATTGCTCAGGTCTTGATCTTTAGAGCCAGCACTGTCACATGCTTGCTCAAAGTATTGGTAAGAGTATATTTTGCTCTCCAAATACTACTCCTTACAAGAGAAACAAACACAGGAGATATAGAAGCACAGGGGTGTTATACCCTAAATAGGGGGAGCCAATCCTCCTCCCATATTTACAATCCAAAAGTAGATAAATCAAGTTGGCTCACCCAATTATATTGCATAAATATATTGTGGTAGAAAAGGTACAAAAAAGTGTTTAAAGTACATGGAGCAAGCTAAGTTCAGCTGATGCATACACATACTGGCATATACAATACAGAATCAAATGGGAGAAATGGTATAGTAAAGCTGGACATACACTGCTTAGATTTTTCAAAGAACTTTTGTACAAAACCTTAGACCATGGTTATAAGAATTCAAAGGAGTAGGATAGAAAGTTTTTCTCGAATGAAAAAAATTCTAACAGTGAATGTGGTTTTCGTTTGTAAAGCCCCTTTCATTCCAAAATCGAACATTAGAATGAAATTGATTGACATTCCTCAAGCGTCTGATGGCATTATCGGGTGGTGCTTTGCTGCTAATTTATGTCCTCCGATGCTTAGGGTTGTGGATGGGCCCTCGCATTGCACTGGTCCTGCATTGTACTTGAAGACCTCAGAGTGTGACCGACAGCCTGAGTGCCTTAAAGTAGAGGCTTTGGGCTACCGGCTGCACAGTTTGGGGGGAACCATGTTGGAGCGAGGAGTAAAGTAAGTATCACACCCTTCTCCTCTACCCTAGACTTAATCTGCATGTAACTCTTGCATTGGAAAGGGGCGTGTGTTTTGTCCATAATTCCCAAGTTCAGCTTTTAATTAATTTGGTTAACAGTTACAAGATTTTAGAATACAGGGTTCTGTCCTAGGCCCAGTATTGTTTAACCTGTTTATTAATGATATTAGGGAAGTTGTAAATAGCCATGTTTCTGTGTTTGCAGGTGATACCACAATTGGGAGGGTAATAGACAGAGGCTTAGACATTATAATATTACAGGAGGATTTGGATAAAATAGGGAAGTGGGCAGCTATATGGCAGATGAGGTTTAATGTTGAAAAATGTAAAGTATAGCATTTTGGATTGAAAAATAAGCAAGCAGAATTAATTATTGGATGCTCCACTAGTGAAGTCAGAAATGAAAAAAGATGTGGGGTTCATAGTAGACCAAAGATTGAATAACAGCACACAATGCCAGGTTGGGGCACACAAAGCATGCAGAGTACTGTTATGCATTAAAATTGGAATGTACTGTAGAGACAAAGCAATTATTTTGCCAATGTGTAGATCACTGGTTCGGCCACATCTTGAGTATGAGGTTCAATTTTGGTCACCAATCCACAGAAAGGATGTCCTGGAACTGGAGAGAGTGCAGAGAAGAGCAACACAACAAATGAAGGGTCTGGAGGATCAAAGCTATGAGACAAGGTTACCAAATCTAAACATGTTCACGCTGGAAGTGAGGAGATTAAGAGGGGACATGATTTTGTTGTACAAAATTTTTAGTTGTGATGGCAACATCAGCAATAAGCTTTTCACTGTAAACTCCCTAACAAAGACTAGAGGCCACCACCTAAAATTGGTGGAGAAAAGATTTATTCACAATGGGCGTAGGGGTTTATTTTCAGTTTGAGCGGTTACATTTTGGAACTCTCTGCCACAAGCAGTGGTATCAGCAGAGAGTATTAAATCATTCAAGAATCAATTAGATACCTTCCACAGAGACCACATCATACAGGGGTACAGGTACTCTTAAAAACGAAGACCACGCAGACACTCGTGTACACACATGTACGCACAAACACACACAGACACACAAAGGTTGATGTTGATGGACCTGTGTCTTTATTCAACCTCAAAGACTATCTAACTATAAGGATTGAAATAAACCAGAAACTCCTAAAGCTTTACAGAACGTGTACCTCTTTTTGAATCATAAAGAGCTTGAATGTACCGGATAAGTTAAAGCTGTCAAACTGGTGAAAACTTGGCTAAAGTCAAATTGAACTTTGCTGAAAACATAATTGAATAAAAGCATTTCATTCCCAAAGTCCGTTTTGTTCACATCACTCCGTACAAAGCGGTGCCACATGTGAATACCTTTTAATGTGCCGTTTCAGGTTTGTCTTCTTCTTCGATATCTTTCATTTGTTCTACCCCATGCTGCCTAAAATCTGCAGCTAGGCAGAATGTGGGAGAGTCCAGCTGTGTGTTAATAATGGGTGCTCTGTTTAATGGTCTGTCATCTCCTTGACTCCTGCAAAAACAACTTAATAAAACATATACATTTTGCCAGATGTCAGCGTCCTGGCTTATCAGACTGAATATATATATTTTATTATAGCGCGGCAGAAAGCAGCCACCCTGTTGTGTGGAAAAATCCATAATAAGTCCCACTTCATACTGCGTTCATTCAGCTTCTTTGTTGTATAAAAAGTTCTTGGAAGTTCTGGTTCATATTTTTAGGAATCCAAGAGAAAACATGATCTAAAATAATATAACAGTAATGATAAATCAATAGCTTAAAATGTTGTTTTTGTTTTTTTTAAAGCTGAAGTTCAGAGAGTCAGCTAAAACACAGTTCAATCACAGATATAAGAGCTACTTTACATTAATCCTTAAACTTTAATCCTGAGATTTACATACCCAGACAGATTGATCTTCTAACTTATCTCTGCTGCAGCTACAGTATATAATACAACTTGGTCAGGTCTCCACCCCCAGCTTGCGATTGGACAGTGAAAGAGAGGCAGGACACTTATGAGCTCCACCCACTGCTCCCTCTGCTCTTTCCTCCTCTCAGTATGTGCCATGTCAACATATGTGCAGCCAGAGCTGATTGACTCATAGTGTTTTTCTTCCCTCTCCCAGTCCAGATATTGCAATACATGCAATACACAATGCTGATTCATTTAGTTGCATGTAAAATACCTAAAATAATGTTCTTTCATGAACACATAACTGGATTTTTTGGTGTTTTTATATTTGCCTGGAGTTCACATTTGAGTTCATGGGTTGGATGTTTTAAGTGTAAGTAGGCTGTTCACTTTGTACTTTGCATTGCAATTTTCTCTTAGATTAGTAAATGAGGTATTTTTGCTTGCACATGATTGGGTGATGGAAGTCAGCAGAGCTTCACCTCATTCACTAAGCTAAGGGAAAATTCCCTTGCAAACTGAACAACCTATTTGCCTGTCCTTGACTGCCTTGTGTTTACATTGGAGCAGACGTGGCATCACAGGTGACATCACAGCATTTCCTCTGAGAATGGGGGCCGGGTCAGAGCAACTCATCACACTGACTGATTACAGTCAGCAATAGATCACTATTAGAAGTGAACCTGCATAGGGGGTTTGAAATATATACAGTATAATGTGCGTGTGTGTGTATATATATCTATATAGATATATAGATATAGGTACAGTTCATTACAATTATTGAAATCTTTTCCCTCCAAAAATTAATCCCCTGGTCGCAACAATGACACTGGATGATCTGGATGACATTTGCATTTACTATGAAAGCATCAAATGTTCACATAACTGACCGCAATGTCAATAACATTTCTACTGATCATTTGTGCTAATTTGTGTCCAACTCAAAGAGGAACTTTACCCATATGTTTTAAATAACAGCAAACACACCCTTAGAAATGTTTAGTAATGACAATCTACAAACACATACTTCTAAATAATTTTCGGCTTTGTATTCTTTGCATACCTTATGTTTCTTTTTTTCCCCAGTCTTTTGACAGTGGCCATGTTTACTAAGGGCAGATTACTAGATCTCATATTACTTCCTGGATTTATGGAACATGTGACCTGAAATGTGACTAGGGCATATATATATATATACAGTGTGTGTGCCAGGAGGGTAGGCTTAAAGCGCTAAAAGGTCTAATATGCAGAACCAAGAAATCCCCCAAAAAATAACATCCCAAAATGCCCGGGGACTCAAGTGGTGAAAAAGACTCAGTTTGAATTGACTTAAATGAAAAACTGTAGGTCAACATACTCAAAATTCAGAAGGAAGGAATAATTTTTTCCAATGCACTGCAACACAACACTTTGGTGAGAAAAGCCTCTATTAAAAACAGCTATTTTAAGTTGTCTGTGAACTTTGCCTAGTCTGGACAATGCAACAAATAGCACTGGGTCGGAAGGAGGTCTGATATCCTCTACCACATGCACATCTATAATAAGCTCTTCAGTCACCTTTCTGTCTGGCAGAATCTGTTTACTCATTGTCAGTAAACACACAATCACTTTATCCCTCTGTTCTTAAACAAAAGACGCAGGCAATACAACGTGAGATGATTGTTACTCTTCCTTCTGACGGGACATTTAAAAATGTCAGCCTATAATTGTTTACAATTTATGTAAGGAAACAATAATCTCTATTAACATCCTTGGGTTTATTTTTCATCTACAATTATCCATTTTGCAGCAAAATAAAAGGTTGTTTTCTAATAATCTTGTTTAGTATAAATTATTTAACATGTACAGCGGGAAAGGCAAGTTAAATAAAAATACAGATTCCTGCTGTTTCTTTACGTTTAGCCTTACGGTTAAGCAGCTTGAATAAGTACAGAAGTTTAAAACTGTTTTACACCCTAACTGGGTGATATTTAGTTTGTGTATTATACAAACTTCATCTTAAAAAAATAGTTTTTGCCTCGGTTAGCCTTTTTTCCTTGAGTGCACATTTTGCCAAGTGGTAGGCCAGCTTCTCCTTTTGTCTGGAACACCACGTCAATTTTCACTGAGTACTGCCCAGTTGTATTGGGCCTCAGGCTCCTAGTTTCAATTACCAAACAGGCACAGACTTTGGAGGAGAGCTCCTTCCCTATGAACAACCTTTGAAGTCCATAGGCAGGCCTCCAAAGGCTCTCTCTACATGTGTTTCAGGGATCCCTTGTCCCATTATCTCTGTCATATTCTTTGAGTGTAAACTTCAGCAAGGACTAAGCAGATACCAGGCTTTCCAGGGCATCCCAGCCTCAACAGTCCCCAAACCGGGGCTAAACACCTTTCCTGTTCCTCACCCCAGCACAGAATAAAGAATGCCCAATCAAGGTCAAGTACATAATACACAAGCTTTACTCCAAATTATTGTAATTCAACAGAAGATTAACAAATTGTACATTTTTTCTGCTCCAACAAAGTGGCAACACATTCCGTATTTTGCATTATCAGACATTGCCATTTGCAAGTAAACTGATGCTTAATCAGCTCCCGAAGGCTGGGTGAACTAACTTAATATCTTGCACTTCTCCAATTCTATAGGGTATTTCCTCTCAACAAGATACCTCACTCACCTCTCTCCTCAATCCCCACCCACTTCTCTATTTTTTTTATAACCCAAGACAAGGGAAAATGATTGGCAGGCAGGTTGCTTGAAGCGCAGCAAATGGGACTTGGCCTTAACGGACCTAACCCTCCCTGTGACATACTAACTTCGGCATCAACTTCACATTATTGGTCCAGACTGGTTTTCTGATACTGACAATGGTGAACCGTGCCTGCACAATGTGTGTCAGCAGAGCTGTTTGTAGTTTCCACTAGAGAAGGGGATAGGGTAACAAAGCAAGGGCACAATTGGAAGACAGTTGTCACCCGATAACAGGAAGTGTCTGTGTGTTGACTGTTGTTGGGGATGCAAGAACCCGAAAGCAGATATGCTGCATGTATTTTGGTCTTACATAGTTACATAGTATTTGGGGCATTTTTCCTAGTTGGAACCTCCACCATCTGTTCCAAGAAATTGTCAACAAGTTCAGAAATCGGCCCGCCTTTGTCAATCAAGTCTTGTTCTGTATTACAGAAGTTTTGGGACCAGGTTCAGGCAATGGGTTCAGGCGATGACCCAAAGATTCTCTGAGTTTCCAATTCCAAAAGACCCAGCCTTCTTTCTACTTCAACATAATTCTATTTCAATTAAAGCTTATAAACCCTCAGTTGTGAGGCATGTGGTTAACGCCGCACATGCCTGTATCCCAGCCTTGTGGAAGAGACCGGAACCACCTAATATATGTCAATGGTTAGATCGTATTCAAGAAATTTACATTATGGAAGATCTTACGAGCTCTATTAAAAACACCTCCGATAGTTTCCGGAAAACTTGGCTTCCTTGGAGGGAGTTTATAAATTCAGCTGAATATCTCGCAATAAGACGAGACTCGGGATAGTGATTATGGGGGGAAAGAGGGACTTATAGTGTGTGTATGTATGTATGTATGTATGTATGTATGCATGCATGCATGCATGTATATATATGCATACATATGCATACGTGTAGTTATTATTTCGGTTTTTTTTTTGTTAATTTGTTAGTGTCCTTGTCTTGATTTACGCAGTTTAATCATTCTCATAGGGTTGGGCCTGAGAGGTCCGTTTACGTCTTAATTTATTTGCGTAAACATAATGATCTGTAAAGGTTTCTTCTTATGTTATACGTTGTATGTTTTTTTTTTTTAGCAAGTAAAATTTTTATTGAGAATATTCACAAAGAAAACATTACACAACAAGCAGGCTTTGCTAAGCGTTGTATGTTTTAAAGACAAAAAAATATATAAATAAAGAATTTATAATAGGAAGTGTCCACCCAAGAAGCTTCATGGCAGAATCACCAGGATTATTATATTGAAAGCTACACATTTAAAAATATTAAAAACAACTTTTGGAATTACATTAACATGTAAGAGCATATGTTATATTTTAGCAACTGGGTGTAGATCTACTTTAATGGGAACCTGTTCTTGACTATGGCCAACCAAAACTTACCAGTTCAAAGGAAAAAAAGATATCACCGCTGCAATTCTCGTTCAGAGTTACCACCACAGGAGAGCTTCCCTGATGCAGGTAAAAGAGCTGGCTCTTGCTTTAACTTGATAAACAGTAGATACTGTATAGAATGAGACGACTCACAGGGCCTTATGGGGGAGAGAGGCTCCAGGGACCAGTCTAATAGGCAGCCGAGGTTCAGGTGAGCATATTTTTTTTATCCCTAGACAAAAACAAGCATTTACCCTTGCAGTGCCGGGGTGTTAGCCCAACTGCAAGGGTAAAAAAAAGGAGAAAGTTGTGCCCGAAGTTCTTCTTGAAGTACAAAAGTTTTGCTTTGCATATTCTAACCATGTATGACCAGCTTAAAGCAAGATGTGTCCACTTTCACAGATTAGCTAATCTCTCCCTAAGAGAGAGAATTTTTCTTTGAGCTGGACTTCACACTGGCATTACAGATTCTAGTATGTTTTAATATATGCAATATGTACACTACAACCTAATGGGCTGATGAACATGTACAGGGTGTTCATAAAAGGGTAAAGAGTTTGGAGAAGGCAGGAGAAGTGAACAATCTAGGACAAAATAGCTGATTTGGTAATAATTCTCCAATTCAGTTCACTTTCCAAATCAGCTATGTGGTCCTAGATTGTTCCCTTCTCCTGTCTTCTCCAAACTCTTCACCCTTTTGTGAATAACCCTGATAGAGGCTGATAAATAAACGGTTGTCCCAGCATATAGCTGGACTGAATGTTTATACATCAGCCCCGTAATTTACTTCTAAATATGCAATATACTCATAAATGTAAAAAAAACTTTGCTTTGCTTTCTAGTTGTTTCTTTGGAGCAGGTTTATACATAGGATTATAGTGGCAGCCTATTGTTCAGAATTCTTCAGTTGATTTCATAAGCATATAAGAAAAACCTGTTTAATAGGTCTAGGATTCCATTCAAGTAGTAGGTCTGGAAGACATTTTTAAGGGCTTTTGAACAAAATTAGTTGACTCAATGATGGCAAGATAGAATTCTCCAACCAACAATTGTTTAGAATTTCGATCAAAAGTTTGAGTGAAATTTTAATTGTGTATTGCAAGTTTAAAGCGTGGGTTTCAGAGATGTGTCAACTTTCACAGCTTAGCTAATCTCTCCCTAAAACACTAAAGAGATATAATTCTTATTTGAGCTGGGCTTCACACTGGCATTACAGTTAATCATGTCTCCATTACTCGTTATTCCCAGTATTACAAGAACAAAGGCATTGTGTGTTCCTTTTCCTTATTTGATGTTTTGCTTTGCATTGTTATCTCCCCATTCCACTGTGACTGTATGCAGCGTCCTTATATTTCCCTTTTCTGCACACTGTGTATGGGTTTCAAACACATTTCACTTTTACTTTAAAAAAAAAAAGAAAAAAATAGACTTTTCTATAGATTATAAATGGAGAAATTTGCCAACATGCTTTCTTCTGCCTTGCAATTCTAAAGGAGAATTGTTCATGTTTCATACATTCATATACAGTAACACACAGTGGGGGGAAATGTATCAAAACTGGAGCAAAAAAATCTGGAGCTGCTGTGCATGTCAACCAATCAGCTTCTCTCTTCAGTCTGCTCAGTTAAGGTTTAAATGATAGAGAGAAGCTGATTGGTTGCCATGCGCAGCTGCTCCAGATTTTGTTTGCTCCAGTTTTGATAACCCCCCCCAGTGTCTTTGTGTCTAATGACATCAGCACCATTTTCTGCTGCACTGCACCATTTATGCACAGTGCCATTAAGATGCAGGGTGCTGGGTGCCATTATAACACATACTCTTTGGGTGAGTCCCTGGGTGTCTCACAGGAAGTCAGTTGAATGACGCTGGGTGTCACCTGATTCACATGGCGAAAATCCCACATAAAAGTGTCAACATTGATTTTAGCTTTGATACTACAAGCAGGTGAAAGCAAATTATTACCACAATCTGGTAAGATGACTCTGTAGGGTGTTAATATAAACTGTAAAAGCAAAAATGTTATAATTCTTAGTGTAACTGTTGCCAGAAAATTGTCCGTGTGGCTGTGGTGTAGACACATACCCAGGAACCCCAGGACAATCTCTAGACACAAGGGGCTTTAAAGTTGAAGTCCAGTCAACCATTGCCCAGATAGAAATGGAAGGCTTTAGGCAGAATACTTACCTTACTTATTCCTTGCTCCTCTGACAGCCAGTACTCTCCTCCTGCATTGTATGAGATGGTGTCAGAGAGGAACGGCTTTGTGGGGCTGATTGAATGGTGGGGAGGAATAATGCATTCCACTGCTTCAGACCTTCCCTTAGTTCAGTTTTGAGAATACAGTAAGTGCCATTTTGCAGTTGGGGGATCCTTCAGAGCTGTGCTTTAAAGTTAATAGGTTGCAACAAAGGCTCTTCTCATTGCATGGTCATGGAAAGTACAAGATTAAAGACCAAGTGCAGGTTATAGTTTATGGTCAAAGTCGTGTGGCAACATATTTATTTTGAACTTATTTTTGGCTAGCCCTGGTTCCTTGGCTCCAAAAATCATAGTAGGGCAATTATTAGACTCCCTTTTGAAATAATGCATTTTGTCACACAGAACAAGCTAGCCCAGTTTGCATGGAATTTCCACCTTAAAACTCCTGGCATTGCTGAAAGTAATCAGGGAGATTTTAGTCGTATGCTCTGTCTTGTGTGGCAGTCATGCATAAGAGCGCACTGACATGAGACATTAAAAAAACAAAGGCTGAATTGACTGCACACTTGATTTGACAAATGGCAATCCAGTGATGCCAGCAGGATGAAGGAGTTTTGCTCATGGAGAGCATTGTTCCAACAAAACAGTCTGTCAATCTGGCCAGCTGTTAGGCAAGTTTATATACTTTACACTATAATGTACAGGACATTTCCCTAATATTAGGGGATCTGGGTTACTTTCACTGACGTGAAACTCTACATTTGTTTTGGATTGCATTTACATGTGAACACGATCAGCTCAAAGTAAATTTGTTTCTGGTTGGTAATGTTTAAAAATAATGTTTCTATGCATAGTCTTTAATGTAATATGTGCATGGTGGGCAGCTATACGTTCTCATTACATGTGCAGGTTCTGCTTCCTGCTGAGTAGTACTGCTCTGTCAGTGCACATCCACCAGACAGGTAAGAGCTGATGGAAATCAGTGAACTCTCTATGTGACTGAGATTTCATCATAGTAGTTGTTGATCAGAGGCCAGAGTGAATAAAGATTCTGCCGAAGGAGGGAAAATCTAGAAATGGGCGACACAGTATTTGAAATATGATGCAGCATTACTTTAAAGGAAACTGGCTACCTTGCAAACCTAAAAACAACCACACCCTACTGAATAGCAACCACCTTCTGGCTCCTCTACTTATTTTTCCAAAGGTTTGTGTATACCCCATCATCACTTCTATATTAGCTTCTTGGGCATCCCATTTCCCAGATCTAAAACCATGGATGTTATGATGGAATCACCTCCTCTTTGTGGCTATAACAGCCTCAACTCTTTGTGTGTTTATGGAAATGTGTGCCGATTCAAGCAAAAGATTATTTGTGAGGTACTGATGTTGGATGAGAAGACCTGGCACCCAATCGGCATTCCAATTCATCCCAAGGGTGTTTAGTAAGGTTAAGGTCAGGACACTGTGCAGGCCACTTAAGTGCCTCCATGCTAAACCCATCACACCATGTCTCTTTGGAGTTGGCTATGTGCACAAGGACACAGGCGTACTGCCTTACCCAAACTGTTGCCCAAGTGAAGTGCACAATTGTCTAAAATGTCTTTGTATGCTGTTGCATTATTAGTACATTTCAATGGAAACATCAAAACTCACTAATGTAGAAGGTGTACACCAACGTTCCAGCTCTATTTGCCTGTCTGTATATCTCATATCGGTTACACCATTCTCTGAAAATGTTATTTACAGCTAAAGATGTGTAGAGGAAGCTATAGGAACTAAACCCTGTTGGGTTTTATGGGAAATGTATGTAAAACCCAGATTAAAGGGTCAGTCAGCCCAACAATGAGGTTTCAGTTTTTGGAATACCCTGGAGAACTAAACCATCAGACAGTGTTTCATATCTCTTGGGAACTCTATTGATGATATCTCTGTTTCTATGTCCTGGGTCTGAACACAACTTCTGTAGCCATTATGAGGAGTTTCTGCTCTCCCTGCTGGATTGTTAATCAGGAGAGCTGAAACACACAAAGGCTGGCAGGACCACACAAGTGGAAAGGAATAGAGTCAGGAATGTAGACAGGGAGATTTCGCTGTTTAGGTATCCCACACATACAACTAGGCACTAGCTATAATAGAAATATCACTTTTATCAATACTTTTTATCAAGACAAGATGAATTGCCATCATCCATTCATGTACAAGCAAAAATACTATCATTTTATTTTCCTTGCACGTCATTGGGTATTCTTTGCAAAGTGAACTTTCACCACATTCAATGATGGAAAATTCCCTTGCAAAGTGCAATTTTCCCTTTCAAATTGAGTAGCCTATTCAACTTTTGCTTATGTGCCATGTTTTCTAGATAGCATTAGAAATATATTCTTTGGATGATTGTATATGTTTATTTGAGCTGTTCTTAAAGCCTTTCTCCGAAACAGTCTTTCTAGGACTGGTGATTGTTCATGCTCTTAATGAACAGAGGTGGTCACCCGACACATAGAGGCAGACCTGTCAATAAGATTCCACCAGCCGTAGAGCTGTCTGCCTTATGTTCCTCAAGGGACTGTGCTGACCGCAGCTGAATGGATGGAGGGCGTAATTACCTCCATTGTGTTTCTGAACAGTATTTAAGAGCTTATGTAGGTGAAATATATTATTTCCAGATCCATTAAGATAAAGTATTAATTAGAAATTGAGCTGTGCTAATTAAATATGCAGTGATTTGTAAATGCCTGTAAATGACCTTCGTGTGAACCCGACTCTCCCACTCATAAAAGTTTAAATCTCTTCTAAATGGTGTCACCGGAGATTTGCATTCACGGGGAGAGTTCATAATGATATCTATTAATGTATCATTTGTTTTTCTATTTTTAGGCGGCTCCGAAAGCTGAGATCTCATCAAATCAATAGGGGAAGAAAAAAAAAAAAGAGGACATATTTTAATTAATGTTCACAAGCTCTATTTAATTTGCGTTAGGTACTAGTCTTGCTGTTAAGTCCTCGTTTGACAAAACAGAGTGATTTTCTCTGAGACATCTCAGATGACATTTCTGGGGCAATGTGCATACAGTACTGATTGCATAAAATTGGATGGCTATGTCCAAAATACAGATTTATGGGATATAAATAGACATTTTATCATTCCCGTAAGGGTTTTTTTTTTTTTTTATTTGAAATGCAAAGTTGTCCCTGGCTGCTACACAAATGGTTCTTCTTGTGCCCTTATAGTGGTTTCTAGTAGGGATGCACCGATACCAAGTACAGTACTTAGTATAAGTACAAGTACATGTGCAGATACTTTTCAAGCTCCAAGACTAGACTAGAGAAAAATTCAAAACTTAGGAGGCAGCTGTCATGTGTAAAGAGCACACGAAGCTCCTGGGATTTGTACATCTCTGTTTTAATGTATGATTTTGTTTTTATAAATATAAATAAAGGGATGCACCGATACCATTTTTGCGAGTACAAGTACTAGTACTTGCCCGAGTACTTACAAGTACGAGTACTGATACATTTTTGTTTATTGTCATGTGACAGTTTTTCTAAAATATTATCGACTAATGATTTCAGGACAGTGGTGTAGCACCAGAGCCAGGTCCCAGCTGCAACCGCTGCAACCCTGGTAGTTCTCGTGAAAATGCCAAGTATCGGCCTTGGTACTCGAAAAGTATCGGTGCATCCCTACTTTCTAGTTATAGCACCACTACAGGTCAAACTTGGTAGAAGCACGTGACTTTTTAAAAGCAACAGTGTATATATGAACATGAGACCGGATTAAAATAAATAAACATGTTATTGAATGTTATTTTGTATTTAGTTTGTGAATATACATGTGCATGGAGCCTCAGCTAACACCTGTGCTGGCCACTAGTTCTGACAGCTTTGAATGGTGCTAACAGTAGTATATCCATCTATGTTAATAGTTTTTCAAAAAAAGTATTTCTGACTTTGAAATTCCTGCAGAATCTGGTCCTTTACTGGGCTGTTGACTCTCCCTCTTAAGGGCACTATGACTTTGCGATGTCTATTCATCACTGATAGAGAAGTGGGCCAACTGCTTTGGAGGAGAAAATACTCAAAGGTTCACAATCACATTTAAGTTTCAGCCCACTCACTGCTGCCACTCTTGTATATCAGTTTGCTGTTACTTCAGGGCACCTGTTGCAGAAAGTGCCTGGTGATTCTGACTTTGTCCCCCACATATGCTCTATTAGCATCGGGAGCAGCAGAAGCAGAATTTGCAGGCTCCTGCTCACACACTGATTGCTCCTCATAGCCCACAAAATCCCTTGACATTTCTTAAAATGTATTTAAGAAAAAGTGACAATTTCTCTTGACAGGCTACCTCACCTACTGACATTTACCATTGCCATGTTCCCAACCACTTGTCATGCTCTCTAAGAAGTTCAACTGCTCCCAGTCCTTGGAAACACCAGATTCTTCCAGGTATAGTGTGGCATAAGGTGTTCTCCCCTTACTTCCAGGATGCAGTGCTCAAATCTTAGCGGCCATTTGCCACACCGAAACACTGTTGGGGAGTGGGGGGGAAAGGGCATTAGCCCTGTGTAAGAATAGAGCTTACACAGGAATTAGGCTTGGAGCTAAGACAGACCAGGGAAGTACAGGGAAGGTAAATTTTGGTAAATGGGGGGGTGGACTTTCAAGAAACTTGTCACTTTGCCCTGAATGACCAAACTGATGGATTCTCTTTAAAGAGCTGGAGAAATTGACTTGTACTGCTGCAGCTTCCTATGGCTATCCTCACTCTACACACTTGAAGGCCTCTCTCTATTAGTCATGTGCATTCGTAATCGGAGAAACCTGCAAATCAACAAAAATCAGTCGATTCAGCGGCTCGTCAGAATCCGAAATAACAAATGTACTACATGCCAGAATATACAAAAACTATATTCGGGCATACATAAATTTGTTTTCAGAACATGTGGCAGCCATATTGGCGGCCGGCGAGTTCTGCAAATGCCGCCACCATCTTGGAGGTGGAGCGTATGATGTCACATGACAGTGACGTCACATGCTGAATGAGTGGTGGCCATCTTGGCCGCCAGCATGTTCTGCGCATGTGTACCAACATTTTGGAGTATATCTTGGTATACAAAAAGATGGTGGCGCTTGAACATGTGGGCGCCAGCATCTTGGTGTATACCAAGATACACTCCAAGATGGCAGCGTGCATGAGCAGAACGTGCCTGTGGCAGATATGGCTGTCGCTCATTCTGCAGTTTCAGTGTGCGAGTTCGGATTTGAAGGCTTGTTGCCTCCGAATCTGAAACAACATAAAAATGTGTTTCCTTTGACACATGAAAATCTTTTTCGTTTTCATTTGTTCTGTCTGAAAAAACTTTTTTTTTTTTTTGCCGTGCACATGTCTACTCTCTACTCCCCATTTTCAACCTCCTCATAGGCTCCCATTTCACTGACAGCCTACGCTGCTGCCACAGCCCCAAGTCAGTGGGATGGATCTCAATGCCCCATACATGCGTGCAGGGAAAATGCATTGTGTATGGTTGTGAAATTTGGTTTGGTGTTTTAGCAAAATCGTAATCTCACTCCATTCCAGTGGGTCCTTTTACTTCTGTAATCCAACTCTGGTGCATAGATCTGCAATAATTCTTTTAATTTATTACCATTTGATAAAAGGCAAAGCCTTGTTACATTTGACCAAAATGGCTAAACTTTACTGAAAGCTTTGTTTTCACTATTGGCGAATTAGCTAATTAGTGTGCTAGTTAAGGCGTGTTATTGTATGCAGGTCAGAAAATGACTGATTTATTTATCTTCCATCTCCATCAACACTGATTCAAACCATCACTGTAGATATAAATGGGTAAAATTTTAGAGCACAATGCCATGACAACAGTCTTGAGAAAATTATTGTTTATCATTTGACACTTTTCTCTAGAGGTTATAGTTGCATAATTCTAACATAAATTAAATTGTGGCTGTAAAATAGCTTTGCAGAGGAAATACTTTTTTTTTCCGGCTATGTTAGCAGGATAGGGTTATAGTAAAATCACATTAGAGTCATTATAATTTTTTTGCTGCATATGCTTTTTAAAGAAAACCTTTCAGGTCTATAAACAGTTTAAAACAATACTCCCCTGTAATAGCAACTTAAAGTGACACCAAACTCAGGAGTTATATCTTAAAATGCATTCAAATACCTTAAGGCCCCTTTCACATGAATGAGCGATCCGATCGGGCCCGCCTGTCAGTTTTTCAGCTGCACCCAATTGGATGCTCTATGCAAGTCTATAGACAGCCATGTGTAAACGGACGAGTCTTTGCTTACACCCGGTTAGCCCCGGTTCAGGCTAGATCCGGAAAAACAAATGGATCAGAGATCTGTTTTGACGAACCAGATCATGCTGGACCGGGGATAATCTGTCACATGTCCGTTTACTTCTGATTACCCATAGAGACACATGGGGTCTGGCAGTTTGTGACATCTGTGTCTGTACATTTTTTCCCTCCGACTTGCGATGGAGGAAAAAATTGTACAGACACAGATGTCACAGTGGTGACATCCGGTCCGCACTGCTGTGATCAGGAGAGTATCCGTGCATGGATCTTTTCCTGATCAGCCCGTGTGAAAGGGGATATTAACAAAAATGTATCTTCTTTGTGTATCACTCGGCTGTAGTTACTCAAATCATCTCTGAATTGGTGCTGACACTGTCCTACCTTCTGGAGGGGGGTACATTTGTTCTCCATGATAGGCAGTAATAAATGGCACCTTCACCCTCTATTGTGATCCAGTTATCTTAGTCAAAGTGACCCCAAACTAAGAAGGTAAATCTTATAGGTATTTTCGGTAGATGCTGAAAATGTTATAAGCCTAAAAAAAGAAAACTAACAGAGCCACCACATCTACAGACTGCTAAGCTTCAATGTATTACATTTTTGTTTTTGGGTGTAGATACGCTTTAAATAGACACTAAACTGTAGATCCTCAAATCATCTCTGAATTGGTGCTGACACTGTCCTTCCTTCTGGAGGGTGGCTACTTTTGTTCCCCATGATCCTTGTGTGTGTTGTTAAGTAGCCACCGCTCCAAGCTTGGTCCTGTGATGGACTACAACCTCATGTTTAGTTTACTAATTGTATCGGATTTATAGCCCATCATAAAATATAGCTTGGAGCTGTGGCTACTTTACAACACACACATGTAGACCATGGGGAACAAAAGTAGCCCCCCCCCCCCCCCCAGAAGGAAGGACAGTATTAGCACCAATTCAGAAATGATTTGAGAATCTACAGTATAGACGAGTGATACACAAAAGGGATAATTTTTTGTTAATAGTTCAGGTACTTGAATGCATTTTTAAGATTTAAGTTCTGAGTTTAGCGCCTCTTTCTTCCAAGTTTTGTAAACTGCCTATGTATCTTTACATATTTATGTTCTAGAGCAGCCTTTCTCAACCATTTTACAATGGAGGAACTCTTGGACTTTCAGGTTTCAGAGAACCCCTGCCAATAATTACTATAGCTACAGCTCACAGAACATTAGTGTGGTGGTCAGTGGGAAGAATGCTTTTTTCATGGGTGCTTTTTGGGAAGAATGCTACCTTACAGAGCGCTAAAAAGATTATTGGTGTCAGTGGTTACATATCTGAGAGTTAGAAATTGCTCACTGTTCAAGGAACCCCTAGCAACCTCAAATGGTTGTGAAAGGCTGTTCTAAAGTTTCCTGATTATGCTAATAGTTCTCTCCCCCTCCACTACCTACGTATCACTATTGGCTTAATAATTTTGAGGTGCTGGGGGGCTAAATTAACAGTTTTGTTAGTTGAGGATATTATAAATAGAATGTTCTAAGTTTCAGCCGCCACTGAGTCTTCTAAAAGACGACTATGTTTAAAAATCTCAAAGTATCTGCTATAACATTACAAACGTTGTTTTAAAAGACTACGTTTCCTTTCAAGTGAACCTTTCCATTGCCCAAACATCTACACAGCAGTATTTTCATAGTCGGCACCATCAACCAAAGCTTGCAGCTGAAGCAGACCAAACAATGCTCTTACTGAGATGCAATTGTTGACTTTTTGTCATCTTTAATGACTTCCTCTGGCAAATTATAATTTGCCAGAGGAAGTCATTAAAGATGACAAAAAGTCAACACTGACACATCACTGTCATAGCAATAGCAGAGGTGTCTTTGAGATGTGGGCTGAAGTTGATAGCCTAGCTGTCTCCAGGAACAGAATTGTGTTTTTGCTCACAGGTTATGGGACTGGTGAGTTGTTTAAAAGCTGAATAGGCCATAGGAAAGGGTTACCCACCCACAACATGGTCTTGCCAGGAATCTTTCAGTTTTGGGCAGATACTATATTGCTGTATCCCTGTCAGGGTACCGTGCGCCGGTGTCCTCACACCGCATGCAGGTACCCCCACGGGAGGCCCAAATGTGTGACCACACCAAACAATGCCAATGAGCTTATATACAGTTTATTATACACACACCAAAATCATATAAACACAAACAACCCCACCAACACCCACAAGTAACCACACACAAGTAATAGTAGCTAACTAAATGTAAACACAAGCACATAGAAGAAGGTAACAGGGCAAGTAAACCCGGGGAGCAAAGTAACACAAGGGGAGCCAAGGAGCAAAGGTCAAGGAACAAGGAGGTAACAGGACGCAGGCGACAGGATACAGGACTGGGACAGGATGCAGGACTCAGGAAATGGCGATAATACTGAGGCAAAATCCACACTGCAGGAAGGGATTAAATACCCTCCCAGGTAGCACCAGGTAGGGATTAATCGCCCACAGCTGGGAGACACCTGCAGGTGAGCACTGGACTTGCAGGTTCCAGCACCACCCAGTGGTGGTCTGGTACCTGACAGCTCCTGGCTGCCTAGAACCACTTGCAGGTGAGCACATGAACTGCAGGACCTGGGTCAAGCGCCACCTGGAGGTGCTATGGTCCCTGACAATCCCTCATTGAGTTCTCAAATCATTCAGGAACTTTGTCAGACTCTCTGATAAATGAAGACTCCTTTGTTAGATGTATTATCCATTTTTGTAATAGAGACAACATAGGGAAAAAGAGTACTGAGATTCAATAGTCTGGAACTTAGAGGGATCATAGTGCTGCAGGCCCCGAGAAATATAAGATGTTGGTGGCGTGGGGAAGTTTACTTCCTAAACACTAAAACTAAAATAGTATTGGGTGGAATAAGCTTTTAAAACAAACCTGTTAGGTACACAGATGCTTTTAAAGTAAAACGGAAGGAATCATGAAGGCTGCCATTGATAAACTTGACTTAGAGACCTTTTTAGTGCCCAACTGTAATGCTGATTATTGAGCTTTGGTGCTTTTCTCTGGTCACAACAACAGCCATGCAGCTAATGGTTTAAGAAGGAAATTATCAATGGCAGCCTCTTGTATTTCTCATGGCAAGTTTACTTTAAAGTTGAAATCCAGGCAAACTAAGATAGCTGTGTATTCATCAATAGGCTCAGGCTGCCTCATTGTAGGGATGGCTGTGGTGACCAGTAATAGTTGGCCAACATATTCAATTTTATAAATGTTACAATAGCACAATCCTCATCATTTTAACAAAACTGAATTTTTTCCTTTGCCTCAAAATAATTTTTTCTGTCGAAGAAATTTGCCTAAATTACAGCTTGTGCTGCACAAACACTGCCACTACAGTAGTTACACAGTAGGCGCATTCCCACTGCTAGAAAATAATTACATTCACAGCTATAGTAAAGATTTGTATTAGAAGAAATGAAAGGCATTTGCTAGGAATAACTCCTTGCATGCTCTACTCCTTGTGTATTAGCAATGTCCACTGTGTGGATACAACACCTTTCATAGGTAAAGATGAAAAGGATTACAGATCCATGGAACAAGGCAATCTTGAGGTTTAGCCATTGTGGAAGGGTAACGTTTAGTAATAGCTGATGTGAATTTCCTTAATCTCCAATTTGTTACATTGAGACTCTGAGGTCTACGCACAGTTCCATGGTGTCTATGGCAACCAGTTTGACTCTTTATTTTATCTATTTTGTACTAGAAAATAAAATCTGTATTTGCTTACTATGATCACTCTGTATGGCATCCAAAAATAACAAGATAAAAAGGAATAGTCCATCAAAAGATAACATAACAAAGCCAGCTTTCATTAAGGGACACCAAATTCACTTATTTAGAGACAATTGCATTATACTGCTGCGTACAGGCGAATTAGGATACTGGGGGAGAAAAAAACAGTGGCTTTCCAGGTATAAGCCCTCTCACTCCCAACATGCTTCAGTTTTTCCTAGTGTCCTAGGAGGATGGACGTCTTTTCTCTATTGAGAACATTTGAACTTCTTTTACCAGGCGCTTTCTCCTTTTTAAAGATTGTTTTCTCTTCAATCAAGACTTTAACATGAATGCTGCTCTTTAGGCTGCACTGATGAACGGCGTGTCCTCAGTAGTAGCTTTGAAGGCTGTAACTGGACCATATTGGCATGATGGATTGCAGGACCAGTCTAGAATGTGATCTTTGGGCACCTGGCTCTGCTTGTTGCACTTTTTAGACACCTGTGTACAGTGTTACTTACCCGCAGAGCACTTTTCAGATAGATAGGTGTGGCAAAAGACTTTATACATAATATGCTGTGTGGGCCAATCATTGAGAGGTACTGCATTTATTGGACTGTTGAGAGCCATTACTACACCCCTTTTTCTATTGATTTTCAAAGAAAGGGTTACCAGGCTAAGGAATTAAGTGCTGCATCACTAGCCCTTTGTGCTCTCTTTTTCCGCCTTTCCAGTCCATACTGCCATTTACAGTGACCTGGTCACCTCTGGTCATTTGAACCTCTTCTGCTTTCCTCAGCTGGTTTCTCACTGCCCATGGTTTTTACCTGGTTTTCTCATTTGTCTCTGTTAAGCAGTACAATGTCGTGAGCATGCCAGACCCAAGTGGAGCACTCTAGCTGCACTGGGTCTCTTCAACTCACGGTCCACGTTAACAGTTCTGGGACATTTCACAATGTCCCTCCTCATAGACCTGAGACCAACAGCCTGGTTTGTTGTCCCCTGCTTGAGTCCGTACACTCTTCAGAGGCTTCCTTAGTTCCATCAGGTGTGGCCCCCTTCTCTGTCTTATCTGCAGCTATAATGGATTTCACTGGCCAAATAGCAACTTTGATTACTGGCTCAGAATGCAGAAGCTGTAAGCATACTTCTTTGCCTTCCCCTCAAGAATCATTGTCTGACATACCTGCAGCTATAGCAACCTCTGAGCCTTCTGCTATGGAAGCTCTATCTGATGTAGGATCTCCCTTATCCTTAAAAGAAGCTGAAGAATTAGAAAAGTAATTCTAATTTCCTATAATCCTTAGCTCCATCCAGTGGTCCTAATGCAGTATTACATCACAATACATTTAACCTCTTAAGAAAATATTTTACAAATGTACGTTTTTGCAATTAGTTGCGCAAAATTACCATTCATAGTTATTTGCAGGGCAAATGGCAAGTTGTTTATAAACCGACCTCTACATATCATTATTCATTTTAGGCCATAGTTACACTTTCAAGCAAAATGAGGATGTTGCTTTAAATGTGGCAGCTATTGATGTCACTGGATGTTGGGGGAGTAGGTAACTTTAAACTATTGAAAATATGTAGTTTGGAATATGTGTTTATCTTGCTCGTCCTTTTTTGCTAAAAATGAAAGGTTAACTTTTAATTCTAACACAACACAAGTAGTTTTCTGCTTCATTGGATTTTTTGCAGTGTGTGTTTTGGTCTGGCTAACTAGGACATTCAGGAAAAAACATGCTATGGTATCATTATTTGTAATTTTGTACACTGTGATTTTGTGTTGGAGAAGGATGACATGATGCATTCATGGACTCGATGGTTGCCTTCCGTGTACCAAAAAGTGTGTGTCATTATAGTCCAACAGACATCACTGAAAGTATTTAGGTTTTTGTTGTGATAACTGGTATTCTCAGATTCTGATCGAACAGCCTAATCGGGCAGACTGATTATCCAAAATATAATTGTCCTGGACTTTCAATAAGGCTTGAAAATGTCAAATAATGGTATTACGACATGTTGGATCAGGTAACTCTCTCTATTATGCTGCATTCAGATTTATTAAGAATGAATATGTCCCTGAAGATGCATCTCAGTCTTGTTCTGCTGACCACCTCTACTCTATGCATGCATTCAAGGGTCAGTCCACTCAGTGTCATCCCTAGCCTCTTTACCACCTCAAGCGTCAGGGGGGTGGGGGGAGCTGGTTCTGGATGGGTGACACTGTCCTTTCCACCTGGCCTGGCATTCCACTGAGCTCCTGGCAACCAGTAATGTCACTGGTTGCCAGAAGCTGGGCAGGACGCCTGCCAGCATGACCCAGGTTGATAAGAGCCTTGTGGAGATGTGTACGGCCCTTACACATCTGCCTGGCTCTTAGCAACCTGTGATTCTCTGGCCAGAAAGGGGGCAGCAGGCACCCTGCAAATATTTTTGTCAGCAGAGCAGTTATGACACTTTTCCTGCTACCCTTCCATATGACCCAAAGAGATCCCACCTGAGGCAAAAACCTCAGGCAGCCTCATTAAAGGGACGACCTTGAGTCCACTGATTCTGATACTTTAGTGTACCATAGATGCTAAAGAGTTAAAAATCACAATAGTTTTATGTATTGCTCTTTTCTTTTAATGGTGAGATCTTTGCTCTTAAAATTCCAGGGTTTCGGACACCTGCTATGGTCATTATGAGGGGTCTCCACTCTCCCTGTAAAAAAAAACACGCATAAAGTCAGTATCATTTTAAAGTTTGATGGAAATAATACCTGAAAGTTTTACATGTTCATTATTTTAATGCCTAAACTTCCATATATAATTTCCATAATACTTTGATCAGATACTTATTGTGTTTATTGTAGCATTATTTCATGAGATTGATGAGACAAGTTTTAGAATGCCATTTCATCTTGACATTTAATCACGCATAGGTCATCTGTAATAAAATACCAAGGTGAGGGGAAACTACATGACAATATATTTTGGCAAGCAGAAAATTAATATCATTATAGATTAACATGACATCAAATATGGATTTTCAATAACTTTGTTCTGACTGTACACAGTAATTATTACTATTATAGTTAAATAAGAGTTATTTGGCTTTAACAGAAATTAACCAGATTTATGTCATTTTATGTTTAATGTTCATTTCCTTGCCTTTTTAGGGAAATTGCATATGTAAAAAAAAGTGTTTGATATTTAAAACCTAAACATATTATTTTTCAATTAATTCTTCAGTGTGTTACACATTTGGAAAGAGTGTGCCCTTGTGGCTTTGTAACTATCTAAATTGCATAGAGATTGGAGGCTTACACATCAGTCCCCACAATAGTGTCCAATGTATAAAGGCTGTGGGTGGTGGTGCTGCATTGTTACAACACTGTGTACCTCTTTTTCGTTTTCTTTTCTAACTTTATGTAAATGTCACAAAATTACATTTATTTTCATCAATTTCTATGCACCGCAGAGATGTGGTTCAATAACCAGCGGTGACATGAAGTGCACTGCAAAAGACTGCAGCCTGTCTGAATTTTTATGCAAGATACTGCAACCCACCTCAAGGCAGCGTTGCGGTGTAAACAGGGCACATAGAAAACAATTGTTTTACAATCGTTTTCTATGTGCACTTGCGTTGAGCCTGTGTAGATCTATGCAGATCAATGCAGTTCAACTCAAGTGGTGTGAACGAGCCCTGAATATTCCTATCTTGGTTATAACTGTAAAGAAGCCTGTGTGTGCTTCTATGGTATGTATGAGAGCTCTTAGCAACCTGCGATGCTCTGTCCAGCATCCCGCCAAGCTCACGGTCATCATGGGTTGCCAGGAGTTTGCCGGGACGCTCTGATTGGTGTCCCTCCCAGCTCCGGGCAACAAGTGATGTCTGTGAGCTGGGCCAGAGGTACACCAGCATTCACACACCCCCAGTAACATTTACCAACACCATCACCGCCACCCCACCTGGAACATGCACTACCAGCACCCCACCTCCGTTGGCGAAAAGTGTAGGGACATCCTTACTTACTAATAGTTTCATGGTCTTTTTTATAAAATGGGTGAAAGTCAGTTGTCATTGCAAAAGATGTACCTATTGGATGATTTTTCCATTCCTTTTCTGATGACAACTCGCAGGATAAAGAGGGCATTTCTCTCCAGTAATGACACAAACTGCAATAAAAACCTTGACCTGAGGGCAAAATAAATAATACATTTTTTTTTTTAAAAACAAGCAACTAATGATACACTTTAACATTGATCTTGCTTGCCCCCACTGTTTGATGTTCAAAAATTCCAGTAATAAAACTTTATACTTCTGCAAAACACTCCATTGGATGTTAGATCATACTATCACAAGAGGACCCACTGCAATCTGCACAGGGAACGTATGCAACCAATTAACAGTGCTGTGTTTTTTGGAATATTGGAATGGTATCCCAATGCTATTCCCTAACTATAGAATGTCCCTGCACAGCTCTGCATTGGATCCTCTAATGAAAGTTTGATGTAAACTTTCCTGGTGTATTCTGCAGTTTTATTTCTAGATAGCAAAAGGGAGTTCACAATAATAGATAGAGGTAATCAGGGTGGGGTGCAGGATAATAAAAGGTAGGTGCATTGAAGGGGGAAGCACACAACAAATGTAGGAAAGTTGAGGAGGGGGACCAGCAAAGGGCTGAGGCAGTAATGGGTTGGGGTTTGTCCACAATTTGCAACAGAACCCCTACATCTGAATCTGCATCATTTGTCTGAAAGAGTCCCTTGTGAGGTAGAACCTTAGAAAGAAGGGCCAGAGTATTGCCTGTGTTGGGAATACTGAGAATATAGCAATGCTTTGGTTCACAGGTGAGCACATACAATTTTGACAAGAATGCATCATTGCACATAAGCTTACATACAGTATACACAATCTTCAGCTATAAGTCATCACTGGGGCACAGATTCAAGGGTAAGGCGACATTCCTGACTTTCTAAGATAACATGCTTCATGTCAAATGGTTTGTCCCTCAGGTATAATTATGTCACCATGGCCTTTCTACAACCACCAGAAATGAGAAATGTGACAAGCCATCTCTTTCCCTGAAATTATAAGTTGAACTTTGGACACATTCCTCTTTTTTTGCTCATTCTCAACTTTGTTATATACTTATCACTCTCCTTCCCTGTAATTTTTGTCTGCCAATGTCTGCCCATCAAGCATGCCACCTCATGTATTATTGCTTGTCAGAAGGACTCCTTGTAGAGCTCTAGAGGTTACAATACCTTTCCAGTGGATAAAACAAGAAAAATGTTGTGTCAGGAAAACTATATTGACTTTGAGTCAATTTTAATCTTTGTTAAGTATATGAGTTGATAAAATAATGTTTTATTTCTTTTGTTTTACTTTCTACATACAACATTTATTTTGAATAAATTACCAATTTACAAAGGGTTCCCAAAGCACTATGGGGTCACCTAAAGAGATAACAGAGCAGCTTTCTTTCTTTTCCCTTTGTCTAATTGAAACCTCCAACTCAGCTCTCTGATGAAGGAGGAGTTACTGCTGTTATGACTTATACACACTCTGTGAACCACGGGTATCTTTAAAAAAAAAACTTAACCCGATTCAACTGATTAAAATGTTTATGTGCCCCCCCTCTCCATAAAGTAAGGGTTTAATTTGTGTTTACTCTAAGGGTCATCTCATGCAGTATACTCACCTATCACCTTTCCTCATTCTTTCGCCCCACCAGTTTTCGTATTCAAGGCTGGTCCCAGTAAGCTGCAACTCTTCTACAGCCCTGGGGCCACTCCCTCGCTGTCGCCATCATGTACAATGCAGGATCAGTGGTCTTTCATTGTATGTGAGGATGTCAAGGACCTGTCCACATGCGGGGCAGGAACGGGAGTGGAGAAGAGCATTGGCTTGCTTGAAAAGCAAGAAATATACAGGGTTATTCACAAAAGGGTGAAAAGTTTGGAGAAGGCAGGAGAAGTGAACAATCCAGGACAACATAGCTGAACTGGAAAAATTATCCTCTGCAGCTAGCTTCCCAGTTCAGCTATGTTGGTCTAGATTGTTCACTTCTCCTGCCTTCTCCGAACCCTGATAAGGTTAGTATACCTCTCTATTATTTTCCACTAGACTACAACCATTTGATCCTGCTGCACAAGAGAAGGGGAAGGAGAAGTCAACCAACTGTGATTTTTATAAGCAGGGAGCTTTACGTTTGCCAAAATGGTGTCAAATGCAAAACTAAACATTTTATGGAAAATGTAACTTCAATGTCATTTCATGCTCATCCTTATCAGAACCTGTAGAAAGAGGGATCATTGTATACACAGGAGTCCCAACCATACAAAGGATTATATTTCACCTCAGCATTATGTTGTAAAACATCAGGGTGGCAAACTTGCAGATTTATTCAGTTAAAAAAAAAAAAAAAACTAAAAGCAACAGAATTTGTTTCATTTGTAAGGTTTCCTAACCTTGCAGGTTTCCCAGTTTTATAGTCAGCAAAATTGTTCCGCAAAATCACAATAGTTTACCTAGTTAATTTGAAATCACTTGGCAGCCCTTGTAAAAAGAGACAGAATTGTTAGCAATGTACCATTAAGGGAGATCATAATATATACTGCCAGGTGCACATAACAAATAGAATTCTGTGTGATTTTTTTCTTTACAATTAAGGAGCATATTATTTCATGGGGAACAGCAAAACACATTTCAGCAAATTCCAATCCTTCATTTCATTAATAGCTAGACTGGTTTTAACATTTTAGCACTTTCTCCATAAATACCCTGTCTTGTTATAATTTTTTGTTCACTTCAGTCAGACCTCATATTAATCTACAAGCACACCATATAGCATTTTCAATGTTTCTCTTCCTCCAAGTTCTAATTGAGTTAACTACTCATTTACTTACCTTATCACTGCTCCCACAGGCTCCAAGACTGGCACCTATAGCCTCTTTCTCTTTTACAAACCTTCCCCAGACATTAATGAACAGTTAAGCCTAGCAGTGTTGCAGTAGCCACACTGCAATGGGGAGTTTTTTTTAACTTCCCTGGAGACAGGCCTTTAATGAATTTCCTAAATGCAAGCACGTTACAAGTTTTGCTTGGTATCAGCCTCTTCCAGTCCCTACAACAGAGCTTGGCCTGGGAGAGGTAGAAGCAGTACTGTACAAGGAGACAGTCTGTCCATGAGCTGAGAAGAAGTATTCTGATAAATAAGAGTGACATAGAGATGAGCTTATCACTGTGTTGCTTTTCCTTTCACTAGTCTAGTCACACATTTGGGGCTGGTTTATGACACCTTGGGCTCAGAGGACGGGGGTTGAATGCTGCTGGCCATCAAGACTGAGGACATCTAGTGGCAGAAAAGAAGCACTGTGGGGGACAAATCCAGATTCAATTTAGTATTGCAGCAGAAGCTGCTTTTTATTTTACCTTTCAATTGGCTATTGTTTTTTCTTTTTCTAACAAAGTAAAAAAACGCATTGATAGCATTGCTATATAAAGCCAATCACTTTCTATATCTACAAAAAACTGAAACAAGACTAAAGTCCTAACTTCTTACAGGCCTTGGGGCTGTGTACATTTAGTATACTTCGCACAGGATTAATCACAGTACATCGCCGTGGCACTTATCTATGCCTGCTCACAGTTTGGGGAATTCGCTGTACCACGTATTGGATTAACATAGCACTTAAAGTTTTCTCAGCGTACCCAGGACGCCTGCAATCTATAAAGTATTTGACATACAGCAGATATATTGTTATCAAGCCACTCTTACAAATTAGTCTTGGATTATCTCGGTGCCTAGAGGATCCACCGCAGCCTTCCACCGAGGGGAAACGGTTAAAATAAATCAGCTTTTATTGGGTTTAATGTGGTTTGAAGCCTGTACAAGGGACCAAGTGTTTAATTCATCAGTAATGCAATTTTCTCCACAAAACAACCTGTTTTGCAGAGTCTGATTATGCGCTCGCCCATACAGACAATAGCGAACGGAGAAATCGGCTCTTCTTTCGTAGAACTAATGCTTTTATTTTAGCTCCATTGAGCAATTCATGAAGCTTTGCCTTTTTTTCTCAGCGTCTTCCACTATATTCCGATCTGAGCATTTATATGAAGGTGAATGAGGAACGTTCATGGTCAATTTAAATAAAGCAAGATATGTGCATAAATTAGCGGGAAGCAATAGGTGGAACTGTCATAAGATGGTAATTTAAATGTGAGCAGGGAGAATTGAAGTCCATTGTGACTTATGTGTACCTAATTGATTAGTTTTTTAAGGGAATATGAAATGGTTCTTTTTCAGAGAATATACAGCATATATATAACTTGAAGGGTTGTACTCATGCATGTGGGGTGCGTGCTTTCATGCTGTTCCCGCCAAATTCTCACTCTGCCATCTGCATGATGCAACTGGAAACGTGATTCGTCGGACCACATTACTTTTTTCCAATGCTCGACTGTCCAAACATGGTGTTCCTGTGCGAATTGGAGACGTTTTATCTTGTTACCTGCAGACAGCAAAGGTGTTCGAACAGTCAGTCCAGTCTTTAAACACTTTAACAACAGCTGCTCTTGAACATTTGACAAATTCTGCTGTTTTGCTGATACTCGCTCCATGGCTCCGAGCACCAACAATCATCCCACGTTCAAAGCTTGTTAAATCGCGTTGTTTCCCCGTATCTTCAGAAAAAAAATCACTTCTACTGTCGTGGTAAACGACCTGCTTCCCAATTTATAATGGCCTGGCCCTCTTGCAACTTCAGCGCAAAAATTATAGCTAATTTGCCTACAAACGTCAGGTGGTCATAATAATCTGGCCACTCAGTGTATATATATATATATATATATATATACAGGTGAAACTCGAATAATTAGAATATCGTGCAAAAGTAATTGCAGTAATTGCTGCAAAAGGGGCCCAAACCAAGTACTGAGTACATATGCATGCTTGTACTTTTCAGAGGTCCGATATTGTTCTATGTACAATCCTTGTTTTATTGATTGCATGTAATAATCTACTTTTTTGAGGTTGTGGATTTGGGGTTCTTGGGGTTTTCATGAGCTGTAAGCAATAATCATCACAATTATGACAAATCACGGCTTGAACTATCTTGCTTTGCATGTAATGAGTCTATCTCATATATTAGTTTCACCTTTTAAGTTGCATTAGTGAAATAAATGAACTTTGCACGATATTCTAATTATTCGAGTTTCACCTGTGTATATATATTAAGGATGCACAGACACCGATACTAGAGTGCCGAGTATTTGGGCAGGCAAATGCAGTGTCGTAGGGCAACATGGAACGAACCGGCTTCCCAGCAAATCAGCACTGAGCCGGCCAAACAACGTGGAGCCAGCTTTCTGGCCAATCAGGAACTCGGGAGTCCGGTAATGACCTATAAGTGTTACTGAACTGCAGCAGAGAAAAATGAGGTCTCCTGCCCTGCCAAACAAGACTGTGCATGCAGAGTACACTTATTTATACTGGCTAAGGCATATAAGAGTGATGTGAACAGAGTTTCAGTATCTATTGAGGACATGATACTTAAAGTGGCAACAGAAATATAGCTTCAGAAGCCCTAAGGAGAACACACAAAACAGCACTGCTCTTCCATGGTTCGGGGAAGGAATGAGCTGGGTTCCTGCCACTGGAAGCACATCCCAGCTCCAGTGGGATGTGCTTCCAGTGCCCATACAAAAGCTGGCCGCACATTGGATTCTTCTGAAAGCTTGTGCCATATCGCCTGTTTCCTGCCCAAGTCCGCCCTCTGATGTGTTTCACCCAAATATAGGCTTAGCCCGTAGTCCTTAGTTAGGATGAACCCATGATTGGGTTAAATGTGTCAGAAGGGACAGACCTCGAGCAGAACTTCATTGATGTACTTCATTGATGTGATGAACTTCAATGAACTATTCCTGCAGAATCCAGTGTGCGGTCAGCTTTTCTTCCATTTGTCTCAGCAGCCCTAATTTTTTTTTTCTGGTTTGATTCAGCTGATTCCAACAATGTCTTTCCTTCTGTATATAGAATGCACCATAGAGAATGATTAATAACCAGGCCTCTTTTATTCTCTGCAGTTGTACCGATTTTGAATACCTCTGTGGATAGAGAAACAGATCAAGGAAAGAGGACAAACTGTGGCACTCTGAGACGCTTTAGGAAGGAAGGCAGCAGTGGGATTATACAGGGAAGAAGTAAAGAACAGAGAACAGCTCTGAGAGTATCATGGATGTCTTGTTTTATTTCAGAAGGGCAGTGGTTGGAGTAGGAGGACATTTCCACGTGGATCCCCTACTCCCAATGAGCCTGATCACAGTTACATCATGTGCATTGAAATTCATGTAGTACTTTAAGAAATCCACATCCATTTTGTTATCTTACAGGAAAAAAAGGGAATTACCTTAAGGGATATGTTATACCCACCAAAAGAGCAGTGAGACAATTTATAAGTGTTGACATTACTTCACATCATAAATATACTTGTACATACCGAGATTCCATTGGGACATGGACTATGTGGCCTTGATGGGTATACAATTAGACAGAAAGGATGTTTTACAACTCTCTGCATACTTATATATTCTCACTGAATCTGTAAGCCTGCACACTTTTGACCAACTTCTTGTTTTAATATCTCTGTAACCAATTTGCTGCATGTGTTGTCAAATGTTTTCCTGCCCAGATATTATTAGAAGAACCTGAAGCTGAATTCTAGGCATAAACAAAAGACAAAAGTTAATGAAGCTCTGTATTGATTAATACATCATTAAATGCATTTTTCAAATTCAAGCAGGTGTTTGACCTGGTATCAGTCTTTCTGGGATCATTAGTTTATGTACGGCTAAGAAGCATGCTGATAAGCGTGGGAGCAGAGTGACAGAGAGATTAACTCATCACTGTGCTGCTTCCCCTTTCACTGTCCAACCAAAGGCTGGGTCCATTGGTAGTCTATTGGTAGTGTGTGTTAGCAAAAAGGAGTTGGAAGGTGGAATAGGTATTAAGAGCTCGATTCAGAGATGTTTATGTAGGGGAGTCTCTTTTTTCCCATAGAACTGGTACAGAGTGTCTGGCTACTATTGATGCATGGGTGAGAAATACCCACATCTCACAGGGCCAGCATTCAACCCCTATTACCAAAAGTTCCAGCTTAGCAAGCATTAAAAGTTTTAATACCATAGCTGGGAGGGTAATGTATTTTATCTATGCCCAATTTAAACAATTTAGCCACTCTCAGTTTTTGCTGCAGTGTGCATCAGTTGAATGCCATGACTGCTGCATTTGTCAAATATGTTCCTCCGTTAACCACCCTGCAATAAACACACGGACTGAGCGACATGGTTTTAAATGGCCACAGCAGCCCTTTATTAACCAAAACAACAATTAACAGTTACCAAAAGTAATAATCAAAAATAATAAATATAAATAACAAATAAGGGTGGGCGAGACAACCTGCTTCCTCCCTTGACTTTCCGGAAAGAACACCGATTGGCTCTTGCATCTCCTCCCCGACACCTGACCCCAACCTCTATTCAGGTAAGATCAACTAATCCATGCTTTATTTAACCCCTTCTCCAGGCACTAATCCTCCCCTCTTCTCATTATCTCGGGGTTTGTCTTTTGAAGTAAACTGATTACCATACAACTTATCAGGTTTAATTTTACTGAAGTCATATTGACAAAAACAACTCCTTTTTGGTTTCAAAGGGCCATCCCTTTTATTGTAATTAATTGTACACAATAATGTTAATTATATTTTTAAAATAAAAAAAAAGTAAAAAAATAAAATAAACTTCTTCCTTATTTAGAAGGATTTCCAAAAATACTTCTGGTTTTCGAAAAGTGCTAAATTTCTCAAGCTGATTATACAGCTTAATATGAAGTGCACTGAATTATATTTAGACAGAGCACCACACTAAGCAAGAATAAATGTGATAAGTGTTGAGGAAAGCAGTTTGGAGGATTACTTTTCAAAGCTTTAATCATTTTATTTCAGATGTGAAAGAAATATACTCTGCAATTATGAGGAGAACAGAATGGGGATCTATGCACATTTAAATCATATGCATCAAGGTTGTTTTGTTGGCTGCATAAGAGGGGAAAAATACTTCCTTTTTAGCAAGAAATCCATAATTATTTTTCAAATGTTTGAAATGGCAACCGTCATTATTTTTTGAAGTAATTGCATTGTATTTAACTTTATGCTTCATTGGTGCCGATTTGCAGAATATGAGAGAGCTCCATGAGATATTCTGAAATGAAATGTATTTAGCTGACATCTGAGTTGGCCTCACATCAGTGTGATCTAGGTCAGGGCTGGATTTCAATCATCCACCCCCTTAAGGCACTTTTACATTGCTATTCCTATTACCATTGATCTCAAGGGCTTCACAGTTCCTTATACCTCAAAAATTATATATATGTATCCTCATATCTGCTAACATTTGACACCCTCAAAAACAGGACAACTTTAAATTTCTCCCCATTTCACATGAACTCCTTTCAGATCATCAGTGGTGTAGTAATAGTCATAGCAGCCCACATGGCTGTGATGGAGCCTAGGGTTGGCAGAGGTCCCCATTTAGGGTTGGGATAGGGGGGTTGGGGGGCTTGGGCCACATCAAACATAGAAAATCTGTATGGGTGTGGAGATAACACAAGTCCAACACTGTATCATTAAGGACTATAGAATTGCTGATGACAATGACCCTGTTCCCTGGACATTACAGTGACTATACAGTGCAAAATGTGATGCATGTAATTCAAGAGAGCAATGGAGAATCCTTGTAGCAAACACCAGTGGGTGCCTACTTCTACTTTATTAACTCTACCCTGCCACCGCAGTCTGACACTTTACCTCTCTAACCCTAACCCCCAGCCTACCCCTCTCCTGTAACATGCACCACAAGCACCTAAACTAACTCCCCCCCCCCCCCCCCCACACACACACACACACGATAATAGGCAAAAAGTGTGCAAAAAGTCTAGGGACACCCCTGATCACATGTATACACCTTCCTGCTTCTAACAAAACAGAGTTTGGTGCATGAGTACCCAGTCACCAGGCTTAAGTATTGTCACATGCAGTATAGGAAGAGAGGAGCATGTCTTTCCCTATGCAATTATCACCTTTCAGAAAGTCATTTTTTGTAGGGTTTTCAGGGTGAAAAATAACCTTCCATGGTACTTTCATTATTCTTTGCCTAGTATAATGTTTTTTTTAAAATCTAACAACAACAACAACAACAAAAAGTTTGATTTATTATGTACCTTGTGTCTAAATGGGCCCTTTACCAAATGTTTATTGCATATTAGACCACATGATTTTTTACATCCAGTGATTTTATCTTTAAAGCTGAACTCCGGGATATGCAATTATTATCTAAATACAAGAGTCATGTGTATTCTTTCTTTAATCTTGGTGAGCTTTGTGTATTTCTCCCAGATCTGTTTAATCCAGTGTGAGACTTTGCTTTGTACAGTTGTTCTGCCTCAACCACTGATTTATGTATTTGAACATTCATCCTGAGACTCATCTGTATGGATAGTATGATGGCCTACCTAGCTGATGGTGTCCACAGGAAGGGTCCAACTCACCCAAAGACTCAGAGTAGAATCCACTGTAGTCCATTCAGGTTTAAAAACACAGAGGATGGGATTCCTTGTCATTCTTAGTGGTGGAAAGACATTTATATCTGGAAGCTGTTTAACACCATCCTCTTAACACAGTGAGGGAGGACTTAAAAATAAATTGGGGAGCAGAGGCTGGAAGACTGTACTAATTCTCACAAAACAGCACCAGTGAAATGGTGGAAGATTCCAAGAATACAGAAGCTGTAGTAATGCTAATCTACCACTAGTTGTCAGGAATATACCATAACATAATGATATGTGATGAATACATGGCAGTGTGCTGCCACAGTGACTGTGGCAGCACAACAGCAGCTCCTGTTATCAAGACCTGTCACTGCCACTGTCTTTCTCTCCTTGTACAGGGTGACTGGTTTTGTATTCACCTCCTCCTGTAGTTTTCTGCAGGCAGCCTGTATTATTATTATTATTATTATACAGGATTTATATAGCACCAATAGTTTACTCTACACAGGCTACAATTTGGAAGAAAATATAGTGGGGCTTTTAAGGTGCAAAAATTAGTATTACATACATTTAGAATAAAGATTATCTCAATTTTAGTATACATATATACAATTCCATAAGCATAAAAACGGTAGTCTCATATTGCCCCAACCACATTGTCCAAACACAGACCCCCAAAAAGGTGGAAACACCTGATACCCAATTACAGTATCAACATTTGCTTATTATGGTCAGTATATGCAATCCATTAAATATGGTATAGCTTTGGAGTGTCCGTGAGGTTCCCAACACGTGTTGTCCTTGTGGGCTTCCTAAGGGGGTGGATGGGTTGAGAAAGTTCAAAACTGAAGAAAAAGCATAAAAGCATATACAAGCAAAATACGTCAGCACAGAGTAAATACTATTATGTCAAAGATAACAATTTTGACCACCTCGGGGAAGCAGCAATGCACCACCACCACAAAGGTATCACTGGAGTGATCTGTAGTAAAAGAAAAGACCTACGCCAGTCATCTGACTCAAAGCTCTTTTATTAAGATGGGGGCAGCTAGACATCAAAGTATACATACTTACTGTATGCTCTAGGACAGTGGTTCTCAACCTGTGTAACCTCAGGACCCACATATGTCCTTGGTCATTAAGTTGTGACCCAAGTCACACCGCACTGGAACGCATGGCATTGCGGTATCTTGCATTCCAGTGCGGGTGATCGCACTGTGGGATAGCAATGCAACACACCTCCCACAGCAGAATGCACGGCAGGTGTGATTGCGTGGTGAGGTGCGTTAATCGCCCTTAAAAACACTGACAGACACACACAACCACAGACACAATCTCACACACTCACAGACATTCTCAGCCAAACATACACACTCCAAAAAAAAATCATTTTTGTTCTTTTTTTAAGATCCACCCAATTCTCCCTAAGAACTGGAGTGGATCCTCAGCCTGGGGTCTAGTGTGGGCTGCTGTGTTGTGACGAAGCTCCATCCATATGTGCATTAGTTGTACAGCTCCCTCATGTGCCCTGTAGAGGTGCTGGGAAACAGAATGTGATGTCACTCTGCTCCAGGCAACTCTACAGGGCGGTGTAAGCAATGCTTGTCTGGATGGAGCTCTCTCACTACAGCCCCATCCCACCCCCACCTCAAGCTTGCACTCTGCACCGTGCAGCATATTTTGAATGGCTGCTTGGCATGAGAACTGACAGTGCTGCGCTAGGGGGAGGCTGAGTAGCCTCTCACCTAGAAAAGTGGAAGGGATGTGGTGACCCACTTTTGGGTCATGACCCACCAGTTGAGAACAAAGGCTCTAGGAGGTGAAAGAGAGCTGAGTATCACTGCTGCTATATAGGAATCTACCAAAGAAACTACAACACACACTAAACAAGGTAGTCCAAGCAGTGAGCCCTCCCACTATATCAGATTGCACAAAGAAAGAAAACTGGCCGATGACCTCCAATATACCCCCAATATTCCATCCCTCTGTTAAAAACTCCAATAAACACACAAACTGCACAACATGGATTTTAACAGCCTCAGCAGCCCTTTTATTAAACAAACCAACTTTAACAATAACTACTAATTAACAACTGTTGATCTGAGAAGGGGTCTTTGGGTGCCCAACAGCCCAAATAAGGCCTGTCCTAAAAACTCCTCCTATGCCCCCAGATGAACCCCAACCAACATGAGGACAGTCACTGCTCCCAAGTTCCAAGGGGCCAGGCCCCCCTACAAATACTGCCACCAACAGGGGGAAGCACCCATACCAGCTGATGCCCCCTCCCATTTGTGTAATTGACTCCGATTTTCAGACCCCCCCCAAAGACCCCTTAACCCATCAAGCTGCCGTGACATGAAAAGAACCTTGCAACCAAGGTAAACCACAAAATTCAGGGAGGACGGGTGGGACAACCTGATTCCTCCTTCAATTTTCCAGAAAGAACGCCCCTTAGCCCTTGCAGTTCCAACCCATGTGGCTCCTCCCAGACACCTGACCCCAACTTCCAATCAGATAAGAACAGCTAATTACCATGTTATTTTTTAACCCCTTCTACAGGGACTATTCCTCCCCCCAGTCATGTAGTCCCTGCGTTTAGTCTCTCTGGGTCTGTCTTTAACTACTCTACACATACCAAGACTCGGTTCTGACAGCTCAAAATAATTTACCAATACCATCCATGGACCAGGTGTCTAGCATACAGAGGCTGCTTACACCAAAGTGATGATGTCACTGCTCCTTTACAAGGTGATAACTGTATTTGGAAAGGCATCTGGTGCACACAAAGTGGATTTATATCCTTTTGTGACTGAGGAAATACATATGTATGAACATTTTTGTGCCCAGAGTTTAGCTTTGATTTAACAGTAACTCCTTAAACTGAGTAAACATTCCTGCCGTGACTATTCCCTGCCCAGCATGCGATCCACCATGTGTTTTCCAGGTCTACATTGATTGGAAAAGTAAAGTACATTTTTAAGTAAAACATAATTGTGTTTTAAAGGCTGAGATTTACTTCCTCTGATTTCTTAAATTGTTTTTAGATTTGCGCTGCAGCATTTATGGCAGCGTGTAAAGTTTTGAATCCGCCGAGGCCATTTACAGATTATATAATCTGCGAAGAACAACAATATGTTCTTTGAGATATGGGTGAGCTGGGGTTTTACCGGTTTAAGTACTGCTAATGCATCGCTGTGCGAAACCTCTTAAGTGCCGAGGGTTGCAGACAATCAATCTTCTTTGTTTTATGCGAGCGTGGTGCAGTTCCTTTTAACAACACTTTATAATGTTGCATAAGGCGCACACAGGCAACAAAGCGCGCCGACGACCGCCTCTAGAGGACTTATCTAGCGTGCGCACAAGCAAGCCGTTTGCATGTGATTAACCTAGCTGAGGTTCACGTTTGAGTCACCTTGTTATATAACATGTATCCTCTTACGTTGTTGCTGAACCCAGGCAGATGTAAATAAAACAACATCTAAAGTACTGTATATGTAAATCCCAACAATGAACTTTGAAAAAGTAGAAAAACAATGAAAAATGCTTTGTTGCAGGTGCAAAAAAATACCTGTTGGTCCCTCCAGTAATCCAGTGAGCTCTTCACTTCCTGTGCATTCTGCGGTTTTATCTTAAAGCAGGACTCTGGGCAAATCGAATCTTAACCCTTGTAGGTTTGTGGGACAGGAGTACATAACAATCTCTTCCTCATCTCCATAAAATAAGAGGCAAGTATTCTGTAGTTCACAGGGGCAAACTGGCCAAAGTTGATAACATTGCTTAAAGCAGAACTCTGGCCAATCCAAATATTTACCCTTGCAGCGTTGTCACCCTAGGACAGGACTACATAACACCTTTCTCCTCATCTCCATAAAATAAGGGGAAAGGGTTCTGTAGTTCACAGGGGCAAACTGGTCAAGGTTGATAAGATTGCTTAAAGGAAAACTATGAGGCTAGTGAAAATCACTCATCCTCATAGTTCAAGCTGACGTGTGACGATGAAAATGTCACTAAACGTTGGCTCAATAGATCGGGAAGTGAGCGAACGCATACCGCCGCTCGCTCACTTCTCGATCATCTCCCTGCAGAGAGCCGTGACTGTCAGTCATCTCTCTCTGCAAGGATTCCCCCTCCCCGCTCCGATCCTTCATTGCTGACTGGAGGAACAGATGGGGGTGGGAGCGGGTACAGTTGGCTCTGCCTCTAGATAGGCAGAACCCTCTGTCACCCACGCAGCTCGACAGTAATGTTGGGATCCGTCCCGGCTTCGGCGGTCTCAGTATACCGAGAGCTGTAGCCCGTGATATACAGAGCTTTGGGTCACGGGAGGATGCTAGTATATGTCCTCCTGTGACCCTTAAGAGAACTATGGGGAAAACACTTACATATCCCATAGTTCTCTTTTAAAGCAGAACAAGGGTTAAGTATTTTTTTTTATCTAGGGAGCTAAAAAAAAAGTTATACTCCCCCAAACCATGATCCCAGCTGGTTCTTACACCTCTCCCTTCAACCTTGCTCCCCCTCCGCTCTGTGAACACTTTGCTTTTATGTTATGGAGATCAGGAGGGGGTATTATTTAGTCCTGTCCTAAAGTGACAACACTGATGCTCCATAGATACAGTAAGTGAGTGTTGTCAATCTAGGACAGGAAGTGTTACTGGCAGGATCAGATCGTGTAAAAAAACCTGAAAAAAGAAAACGAATGCAGCCACCACATTTAAGGGGAGGTTGTTATATATTACAGTGTCCTTCTTTAGTGTGTTGCTTCTCTTTCTTTGTCCAATCAGCAGACTGAGGGTGGGTTGGTGACACCACTGTTTTCCTTAATGCAACTGAAGCCATAACATTTTATCTTTTTTCGTTTTAGATGGAGTGGAGAGGGATTAGAAGCACTGTGAGGTTTTTGTTGTTTTCTGTGTTCCCATTAGTAAGATTCACCCTCTCTTTGTGCCCTGGTGAATGTTATCCCAAATCCCAAATTTTTGGCTGTCATCAGAACAATAGGAACAGATGGGATCTTTACCAATGGGGATACTGGTTCTGGAGACCCTGCTGACCACCAGGGATCTCCCTATCTTTGTAGGGGTTTTTTCTCACTTCCTGTTCTTGTTATTAAACAGGAAGTAAAAGGAAATCTCCCCAACACAGAAGGTAAATGAAAAGTTGGCGGGTTATAACCGTCACTTACTCAGTCCAAATTATGAAAAAAGGTATGGAGTCAGTTCTACTTTAACTCTGAGAAAATGAAGTCACCCACCTGGCTGTGTTGTCTGGCAGAAGGGAATGAATCACAAACGTGACTGGACAGAATTACAAATCTGCTGACAGATAACACAACTAACACATTTAGGCGCACATTTAGCACACATTTAATTTAAAATGAGATCTATAGCTATTGTCACAAATGTATTTTGTGGTAAATGTTTTCTGTAGAGAAACATCATTTTTAGAAGTTATGACACATTTCGAATTCTAACACGAGGCAACCCATCCAATTCACTAAAGTGTATCTCCAGCCAAAACCTTTTGGCTAGAGATACACTTTAATTTATAACTGCAAAACACATATGTTTTGATGCAGTGAGTTATATTTATATCAGCTGTTTGTTTGGAGGCCATTGCTAATCAGAACTTAGGGCTGGTGCACACCTAGGCGACACCCCACCGTGCGGCAATCATGCACGATTCTGCGCGGATTGCCGCCCGGTCAGGAGTCGCCCAGGTGTGCACCAATCGCGCTATGGGTGCCATTATTTTCCAATGGCTCCTCAGTCGCACCGAGTGGATCCGCCTGTTCTTCTGAACAGCCGCACGTCATCTATCGCAGAAAAAAGGTACAGCGTCTGCGATCGTGTTCAGAAGCACGGGCGGAATCGCAAAAGGAAACCGCATGGTCTGCCCAGCGCGACTGGGGAGCCATTGAAGAATAATGGCACCCACAGCGCGATCGGTGCACACCTGGGCAACTCCTGCCGCACGGAATCATGCACGATTGCCACACGGTGGGGTGTCGACTAGGTGTGCACCAGTCCTCAGACCACATTCTCACTGAGCGTTTTGTAGCGCAATTTCCGCTCAAAAATCTCTCAAACATGAAGCTCAATGTAGCTCTTCCATGCATTTCAATGGAGCTGTTCACATCTCACAGCTCAATGTCGCCTGTAGCTTGTAGCTCAAGCTTGTCGCTTGAACATGACCTATTTTTCGGCGGATTTCGTGTAATTTGGCCCAATAGACTTCAATGGTGTAGCTCAATGTCGCACATTACCAGAAGTTTCACTTTTGCACAGAAATATAAGCAGGAAACAGGAAGAGGAATTATGTCACATAAAAGACCCCTTTTGATTGGATACAGCCCAATGTAGCAGCTACAAACTCCCTGTGGTAAAATGCGAAAAGAAGTGCTACGTAGTGCGTCAAAATGTGCACTGTAGCTCAAAGTTGCTCTGCTCAAATCAGCGCTGAAAGAGCACTTATTTTGTTGCAGCTCAGTGTGAATGGGGTCTGAGTGGGGTCTTAGTAAATTGTGCCTGATCTGCTTATAAAGGGTCTGTTCAGTTAATAAAAGGTCTAATAGCTAAATACAAAGTTGACCTACATGCATGTGAATTGTTTCACTGTCCAATGGGCAGCCAGCTAACACAAAAAGCTGCAACAGGAAAAAGTGATGTCCTGGGTATGTAGTATGGCAGAGGTATGTGAATCATAAACAAGGACCAAGAGGTGACACCCCTGTATTCTTGAGCGGTAATAGAGAAAATGGTATCAGCATACTGGCCGTGCTGTGTGGCATTGATGCCTCGATCACAAGCCTGGCTGAGGATACTTCACATACATGCAGTAGTACATACTGTATATAGAAATACATAGTACATGCATGTAATTCAACTGCATTGTCTGAAGTTCATCTATTAACACAGAAGAGAATGCATGTGTTGCTTTTCTATACTATGTTACAAATGTTTACAAATCTCTTCCAACAGGAAGCTCTTCTTCACGGATTATGGGAATGTGGCTAAGGTGGAAAGGTGTGATCTGGATGGAGGGAACAGAACTCGGATTATTCTCACTAAAATCGAACAGCCGACTGCTCTCACCCTGGATCTTGTTAATCGGTTTGTTTATTGGGCGGACGTTTACCTGGATTACATAGAAGTGGCTGATTATGAAGGAAGGAACAGACACACTATATTACATGGGAAGGAGGTAATCTAAACTATGGCTGAGAAAAGAAAACTTAAAACACATTTCCACTTTTGCAGTCATATTGAGATAACACATATGTTATATTTGTTACATGTTTCCATTTTCATAACTTTTGAAAAAAATAAATAAATAGAAAATGATAGCTTACATTTTTAGATGCTCTTTCTGCAAACTCCAGGACTGAAAAATCCTGCTCAATTCTACCTTTTGGGGAAGTTGGGGTTTTGCCTCAAATATTTAACCCTGTCTGTTCTGTGCTGGCAGATTTCATTGTCACTTGTGAACTAGATGAGCAGGACTATCTGTCCTAACAAAGGGTTAAAGATCTCAAGGCTCGGGTGGTACTACTTTGTATGTTAATGCATAACAATAGCAAGAAAAAACTGTCCCATAGTCTGCCTGTAGAGTCCTATGTATAATCTGGCTCCAAACAAACATCTAGAAAGTTAAAAGAGAACTATGGGGCAAGTGTTTTTCCCCATAGTTCTCTTAAAAGAGAACTATAGGGGTCAGTGTTTTTCCCCATAGTTCTCCTTAGGGTAATGGGAGGACACAAACTAGCGTCCTCCCGTTACCCTAAACTCAGTATACCACAAGCTACAGCTCGCGGTATACTGAGACGCCGCAGCCGGAGCGGATCCCGACTTAGATGACGGGATCCGCCCAGCTGCGTGAGTGACAGCTGGCTCTGCCTATCTAGAGGCAGAGCCAGCTGTACCCGCCCCCTCCCCCGTCCGTTCCGCCAGTCAGCGCTGGCAGATCGGAGCGGGGAGAGGGGAATCCAGCCCCTCCCCCTGTCACGGCAGAGAGCTGTGACAGGATCGAGAGGCGAGCGAACCCGGTATGTGTTCGCTCACCTCCCGATCTACTGAGCCGACCAGTGACAGTCTCATTGTCACAGGTCGGCTAGAACTATGAGGTGAGTGAAAAGCACTCACCTCATAGTTCTCCTTTAAGGGTCACGGGAGGACATATACTAGCGTCCTCCCGTGACCCAAAGCTCAGTATATTGCGGGCTCCAGCTACAGAAGGCATTTTTGAGACTTTATACAGAAATTAATTGCTCTGCATATATTGTTCTTGTAGATCTCCTCTACTTATCCATTTTTCACCATAGGCTCAGTCTAAATTGCCGAGGTTTGTGGCAGGTTCACTTTAAACTCTGTATAGCCTGATCAGCACAAAGCAATGCTGGCATCAGAGGCATATTTTGCCGAAATTGGAACCCCTATGGCTACCCTGTCAGCCCCTGTCTAAGCCAGATAAAGTGTGTCAGAGCTGCGTAGCACACAAATGAAATAAAGCTTGTTTTATGTGGGTACAAGTGCTACATGATTTGATCCTTAGTTATTTATAAGAATAATGTTGCATAAACACCAGCAAGGGCTCATGGTGTTCGCAAAGCTTCTAATTTCCTCTTGAAGATTAGCTAAACATCCTGTTTGTTTTATAAATGTATTACTCTGGAAAACCTGATCATTAGGAAAGGATAGGGGAGAATATGCTAAATGAGATCTGCTCTCAGAATTGTAATTTGCTAAAGGCAGCTTGAAATAATGATCTTTAACTGAGCACAAAATAATCAGTAAATTCACTTGCTTTGAAAAATGATATTGCCATTATTTTCTTTTTTTTTAATAATTTGAGTTTCTCGAGTACCTGTTCTGCAGGTAGGACATCAGCTATCAGCAGCTGTGCAGGTATGCAAGCATATGGAAATAGCAGTGTCTGCTACGGGCTGACAGATTTCACATATTACGGCCATTTTTGGTGCTTTTTATACAGTTTTGTGCAAAAGAAAGTACACCCTCTTTGAATTCTATGGTTTTAACAATTGCTCTAAGATCATTGCTGATGTATTGCCTCCTTGGCATTGTGTTAACACATACCTGAATGCTCCACACCATCAAACTTCTAAAACTTTGTTTTTTATTAGGGATCCACCAATACCGGTTTTTCGGTATCGAGTACGAATACCAATACTTATATATCGGAAATCGCAGATAGCAAATACCGATAGCGGTACTTTCGGTAGCATGGCGCCTGGACAATCAGGAAGCCGGACAGCATGTCAGTATCCGCTGCCCGGCTTCTTAATAGCCTAAGAAGCCGCCTCCATGCTGTTTGGCCGGCTCGATGCTGATTGACCAGGAAGCTGGCTTCCCAGCCATTCAGCATGGAGCCGGCTTACCGGCCAATCAGGAAGCCAGGAGATGGGTCCTGTGGCCCGGCTTACTGGTTGGCCAGGAAGCCGACTCCATGCTGTTTGGCTGGCTTAATGCTGATCAGACAGGAAGATGGCATCCCAGCTAATCAACATTGAGCCGGCTTCCGGGCCAATCAGGAAGCCGGGAGGCGGGTAATTACCCGCTGCCTGGCTTCCTGATCGGCTGAGAAGCTAGCTCCATGCTGTTTAGCAGGCTTGATGTTGATTGGCCAGAAAGCTGGCTTCCCAGCTAATCAGCATGGAGCCAGCTTTCCCAGAGGTGGGTCATTACCAACGAACGGGTCAAACGAACAAACGGAACGAATAAGAAACGAAAATGAAACGAACGTTCGAACGAACTACCACTAACGAATTTCGGAAACAGAAATTCGGATTCGTTTGCATTCGTTATATCTGTCATTCGGAATTCGGATACATCCGAATGTCTGAATTTACGAAAATTAGTCCGAATTTCGACTGCTACTTAAACCATAGAATTCAAAGAGGGCATACTTTCTTTTTCCCCATGACTGTGATAAATCCATGCTAAATATGAAAAAAAAGGATATCAAAATAAAAAAATAAAAAATAAAGTTCCAGCAGCTTGCAAAAAGGCCAATATATAAGTCCTTTCTTTTAAAAATTTTTTATCTTGACCTTTTTTTGGGGGTGGTAAGGCCATCTGTGCTCCCATTGGGGAGATTCACCCCTCTCTATTTTTACTGATGTCCATTGTCATCAGGAAAAAAAAATATGTGGAAATCCAAATTTGTAAAGTTGTGACCAAAAAGAAGAGGTAATGGGACAACTGTGTAAGAGGGGAATTTCCCTCACTTGGGGAGATTTCCTCCTACTGCCTGTTGCTCTCTGGAACAGGAATTGAAGGTAAATTCTCCCAGTGGTACATATGCACCAAAAAATACCCTGGCAGAGGTTTTAACCTTTCTCTACTCTAGCAAAAAAAAAGTTTTGGCTATGCCAGGGATAGGCAAACTCTGGCCCTCCAGCTGCGGTGCAACTATAATTACCAGTAGGCATTGCAAGATTCTGACAGGCAGAGGCATGATTCCCAGAGACAGATGCATTATTGGATTTGTAGTTTCCCCACAGCTGGAGGGCTGGAGTTTGTCTATCCCTATACATACACTTTAATTATTCTGCATCTGTCAAAACCTGATTTTTGCTTTCTTGGTGGACTGTACCCCTGGTTTTCCCCCGCTCTCCTAATCAAACATGCCAAATATAGTGCAGACCTCAAGTGCACACATATCACTTTTCCTCTCGGTGCCCTTGGCAATGTCTGTCTTTGTTTTTTTGTCTCCGGCTGCAAATGTCAGCTGTGTATTTAACTTTTTTTGCTGTAATATTCCACTCATAAGACTTCTCATTACTTAGTTTACCATGTTGAAGCATCAATGATTATTAGTTTGGTTTAGCAAGTTCTTACATTTATTTTTATTTTCTAAAGGTCAGTCAAGTGTACAGTTTATCCGTATTCGAAAATTATTTGTACGCCACCAACCTGGACAATGCCAACGTCCTAAAGATCAACCGATTCAACAATACGGATATACAGACTTTATTAACAATGGAGAGCGCCCGTGGTTTGAAGGTTTATCATAAACGCACCCAACCAACCGGTAAGAGCTTTGACTAGTACCCAACGCAACAAAATGAGCAGGTTAAACCATCAGTATGTTGCACTTGTAGTAATAAACCAAGTTTCCTATATAAGGCCTCTGTCGATGGGTTTTTGTTTGTGTCATATGGGTTTTGCATTCCTACACAAGTCTATGGGAATGCAATACCTGTCTGAAGCAGGTCATGTGTTTTTCAGGTGCCGGTCAAATACAGATGTCAATGAATTCTGAATTATCTTAGAAGCATCTGCAAATAATGTCTGACTGATGCTATGGACCCAAGCACATAAGCCCTTAGGGCTAGTTCACACTAGCCATAGTGCGTTCCGGCCTGATTGATGCCAGAACTCACTGGATCGCATTGCAGCCATCTCATTTTGTGTTGGGGCGGGAGGAGGAGTGGTGATGCATGCCCCCTGGCCACAATGTGATCGGCCGCACGGGAACGCATGGCACATGAAAACCTCTGGCACCTCCCTGAAATCAGAAGGGCACCTCTCAGAAATTATGTTTTTCAGGTTGGGATCCCTGCCTGCACTCGGTTATGGCCGGTGCATGCACTGCAAGTCATAACCCAGAGCAGGCCCACTTCACTTCAGTCATTGGTTGCTAGGACTGCTAGCATCCTAGCAACCAATGATGCCAAGAGTCAATTTCTTCTGCAGTTATTGGTTGCTAGGACCGCTGGGCAGTCCTAGCAAGCAGTGATGTCAAATGGGTTCCCTGTCCTCAGCAATACAGGAGGAAGGAAGAGTATCTTCTTATGTACTCTCCTGCAGCTTGCTCTACCTTCCAGCTCCTGCCTCTGGCCTACTAATAAAGAAGGAAAATAGGGTATGTGGGGACAGTTATATAAAGGGGCACTTTGATATGCACAACCAATGTAAGGGGCTCTCTCATAGGGACAACTAATAATTAAGTGTCCCCAGGAGGTTGCCCCCTTACATTGGTTGTCCCCATCAAAGTGCCCCTTTGCATTAACTATTAAAATATGGGGGCAATTGATGGGGACAATCAATTTAAAGGGACAATCAATTTAAAGGGACACTCTGATGTGGACAACTAATTATTAGTTGTCCTCATCGTAGTGCCCCCTTACATCAGAGTGCTCTTGTACATTAATTATGAAAGCAGGGAATTGGGACAACCAACATAATGGAGACAATTAATTATAAGTTGCATCTATCAGCGTGCACCCTACATTAGTTACCCTATCAGATTTTTGTAAACAATTTACGTATGTGCAAATGTGCCTACACACCTTCACAGTAATGTGTTGGCCCTCTACAACTGTCCCAGTTTCTCATGTGACCCTTTGAGAAAATTAATTGCTCACCCCTGGTATAGATATTTTCCATTATGTTAAGTAGGTATGTCCCGATGCAAGGCATTTGTACTTGTGAAAATGCCCCAGGGTGGAGCGCTGAGAGCAGGGGGCGTGGAGCTGTGACAGAGCAGCAGGGGGGGTGGAGCGCTGAGAGTAGGGGGCGTGGAGCGGGGACAGAGCCGAACACGTGGAACTGTGACAGGCTCTGTCACCTCCCTCAGCCTCTGTTCCCGGCCGCTGCTCGTTCTTGTCACAGGAGCTCTAGCACAGTGCTGTGCTAGAACTCCTGTGTTGGAGGTGACAGGGTCAATAAAGAGTACATGTCACCTCCAAATGATATCACACAGGGGTTTGTTATCCCCTGTGTGATAGCAATAAAGTTAAGTGAAAAAATTGTTTAAAAATAATACACTAAATAAGTAAAAAATAATAACTAAGTAAAAATGTAAAAAAGGTGATAAAGTAAAAATAATAAAATAAATGGAAATTAAAATGTTTCCTAAAGTAAATAAAAGTTGAAAAAAAAATGAAAACCAGCCCCGCTGCCCCCATCATCTGCATGCGAATAAACGTGCAGTGTTTTCAACCGCGATTGTGTGCAACCGCACAGGCAGGGCAGTATTGCGGCGTGAAACCATGCAATCTGCCTGGCACGATTGGGGTGCCATTAGAAAATAATAGCACTGGTGGCGCGATCGGCGGTGGTGTGCAATCCGTGACCGCAGGTCATTGTGCACGAAACCGAGCGGATGGCTGGGCGGTCACAGAATCGCACACCACCGCCGATCGCGCCACCAGTGCTATTATTTTCTAATGGCACCCCAATCGTGCCAGGCAGATTGCATGGTTTCACGCCGCAATACTGCCTGGGCGGTCCAACACGATCGCGGTTTAAAGCATGAATAGGTTAAATGTTTTATTGTTCTGAAACAGTCTTAAATTAAAGTTCTTCATAATCATAAAGAAACTGGCCTAAAATCATTAGTCTATTGTTTTTTTTTAAATGTTACCTGTCCCTTTAAGAAAAAGTATCTGTAATTGGTATCGGCAAGTAAATGGAGGGCAGTACTTGTACTTGGTCTTAAAAAAGTGGTATTGGGACATCCCTAATGTTAAGCTCAGTGGTCAGCTAATTACATCTATAATATGAGCAAAAATGTGTTTTCATTGGAGAGATATCCATTCACTTCCTGTTATGTAGACACAAAAGGAAGCAGGGAAATCTCTCCAGAGAAAAATCCCATCTTAGACAGAACAAGTGTCCACATTGGAAGATTCCACTTCTTTTCCAATGGTCACCAGAACATACTGTATAGAGATGGTGAATCTCCAACAATATAGCTTGGTATGGGTTCTAACCTCCCAGAACATAAAAAAAGTTTTGTCTTTAGATACATATGTAAAGATTTTTTTTGTAAGCTCCAGAGGTGAACTTAAAACATTCAGTGTGCTACTTGAAGTGAATATGTTTAATTCATTATAAACAGTTGAGTCATTCAGTGGTAAAATAAGATCCATTTTGTTGTCAGCGAGTCTCTCAAGCTAAAGAAAATAATGTTGATTTTAAAAAGCAATTTGCGCTTGATGTTGTGCCATGATTTCTTGCAGGCAGGAGTCACGCATGTGAAATCAGCGCAGATGGTTTGCCAGGGGGCTGCTCCCACATCTGTCTGCTCGGATCCAGCTACAAAACGCGGACCTGTCGCTGCAAGACTGGATTCAGCCTGGCAATCGATGGAAGGTCTTGCAAAAGTAAGTTGAACAATCACACGTTTGCGAACATAAGGAAGGAAACAGACCTTTGGTTGGTTTTGCAACTCGGAAGACAAGTTACCTTTGCCATTTGCTCATTTGCCTATTTGCTGCCGCTGAAAAACATGAAAAAAGTTTCCATAAACTAGAAGTTCTTTAGAAAACAGCGAAGCCAATTCTAATTATTTATGACATGAGAAGATTTTTATGGAGGGATTTTTGACTTTCAGCTCTTCGATGGGAGTTAATAAGCTTTTGGCTATACGTGCAACAAATAGCCACAACAGGAAATGAGAGGAAATCCCACCAAAGTAAGGGACATTTTTGGTGGTCAGCAGGGTCACCAGAACTAGAGTCCCTATTGGAGGATTTCTCATCTATTCCCGTTGTGGTGACATCATTTGGGATTTTCTTTCACTTTTAGTGATAATGGTCATGGACACAAAAATAAAGTGGACACAGACATCAATAAAATCCTTGAAAACCTCAATAAGAGCTGGCATAGAAAGTTACAGGTGTGGGATACATTTGTATTAAGCAATAATAACCTGACAGGGGTTTTAATTCCTCCCCATGCTATCCAAAACAAAAACAAAAGTTCGGGCTTCAGTTGCACTTTGACTACTGAACACCTACCCTCTCCTGATCTCCATAACATAGGCATGAATTGTTTTGTAGTTTAAGATAAGACCTGGGAGGGCTTTGGCTTCAGTTGCACATTAACATTCCCCAGTAAAATGTCTCTCTGCAGGAGACACATTTCTGCCAACAGGAGCCGGCCCTTTAAGAGGATCTCAATGTCAGAAGCCTTTAGTAGGAAGACTCCCAATCATGCAATTGGCTGTCACAGTAATCACATGGCCAGGAGCCCCCCCCCCCCCCCCCCCCTACTCCGCTTCCCACATCACA
>NW_017306416.1:710197-711481 GCF_000935625.1 Nanorana parkeri
TTCACATTGGTTCCCAATCGTAAATAATGAGCTGGAGTTGTTGGCAATAATACGGTCTCAGTGAGTGAGCGTCCTCCAAGCATAAAACTGCGACTGCAGCTTTAGGCACATATGAGCGTTAAAGCACTACCGCTCTACTGCCACATTTATGCGTATAGCTGGCTGGAGGAGGTTGCTTTTTCCAGTTGCCTCTTTACACATAGATGGGTATTAAAAGATTAATTTCATATAAACTATTCACAGAGCCATTCATGCAGCAAAATTGCATGTACAGTCGTTCTTTGTGATTGAAAATACAACACTATGGCCACTAGGTGGAGCTAAGGAGCATAGGAAATAAGTATTTATATTCAAATACCCTATTGTAGGGTGACAACGTTCCATCCTTGTCTCCCAATTGTGCTCTTGCATTGTCATCCTGCCACACAGGCTTCTGATAGAGACTACAAGTGGCTGTTTCAACACACATTACGCAGATGTGGTCCACTGTTGCCACCATCAGTAGACCCATCATGAGAAATGACATGCACTTATCACACGAGTGCATGTAGATGGGAAATGGTTGCAGTGAGGCTGCAGGAAATCAGCAGCACTAAGGTGCAACAAAGGATTCAAAATGTGAAATTGTATATAAAAGACGGCAGCAGTTTATGATACAATGCGCTATAGCTAACTAATCCTTTTTTTAGGCTTTATGTCAACTGTAATTTAAAGCGGAATACCAGGATTTTAACAACTTAATCCTTGCAGTGTCCTCCCGTGACCCTTGAGAGAACTATGGGGAAAAACACTTATCCCCCATAGTTCTCTTTTAAAGAGCTGAATCTACTGCAAACTGGATTGCACTTGTACAGCAAGTTTTACAAAATCTACTCGGTTGAACTTAAAATGATGACTAAGTATTACCAAAAAAATAAATAAAAAAAACAAACAAAAAAAATGATTCAATGATTCTAATGTGGATTTAACTGCCTCGTAAGCACAAAAGTGCTTCCTATCAATTTTCCTGTCTCGAAACTTCCATGTTTACATAGTTACATAGTATTTGAGGTTGAATAAAGACATTAGTCCATCAAGTCCAACCTATTAGGATCTCATTCTAGGAGTACCCGTACCCCTGTATATTACGGTCCCTTAAGAAATCGTCCAAAAGTTTCTTGAACAATTCCACATTATTTGCTGAAATCACCGCCTGTGGCAGTGAGTTCCAGACCCTAACTGATCTTACTGTGAAGAACCCCCTTCGCACCTTGTGCTGGAATTTTTTTTCCACCAATTTTAGGT
>NW_017306416.1:711594-718488 GCF_000935625.1 Nanorana parkeri
ACTAAAAAAGGGTCTAAAAAGGAAGGGAGACAACAAGTATTCAAAAAATCAAGCACTCAATATATCCCAAACAGTTCAAATCCCAATTTTTTACGCCACTTAGCTCCCAGGCAATTTGTTCGCCAAGCCCTGTGTGAGCAAATGTTTGTTTTCCTGCATCACATCCAGATGCTTAATGAATGCCGTGTTTAATCACAAATGACATCAAAGTTGAAATCTAATGAGTTGTTAAATTAAAACGCCTGCAATACAATATTATCAATTTTACACTTGATACAAAGTTACCATATATGATCCGTCATGGTTTTGGCGGGTGGACACGTTGGGAGGGGAAGATGATTAATTGTTGTTTTTTAGTGATCTTTAGTTGAACTGAGGATATCAAGTGTTGTTCCTATAATAAACATTTCCTGAGTGATATAAATGAATGGGTTTAGTGAGAAACTCAGCTTGTTATTTATGTGAAAACAAAAAATACAAATAACAATGTTTAGGGCAGCTTTCAGCTCTTCCGGCCCTGCCGCTTTGGTGGAGTTACAGTTGCCGCCAGGGCCGACCCTACCCTATATGCCGCCTGTATCTACAGTGTAGTACAGATTAGACATGTGCGATTCATTTCATTCCGAATCAAAATTCTGACAAGTTTTCTGAAATTCGGACATTCGAACACATCAGAATTTCCGAATACCAATGCATCTGAATGTGTCCGAATCCGAATTTCTGATCCCGCCCGAATTTCGTTCAAAAAACGAAACTGAATCAGACTTTTCTGGCCAATTAGTTTTTCGGTTTAATGCATCCGAATGGGTCTGAACACAAATTTTCATTATGGCAACATGGGTGTCATGTACAGTATATACATATAATACTAAAGCTGACGCTCCTAGACCTGAATGGCATTCGGGATCCAAATTTCCGAAACGCATTTGGGAGCTCCTGAATGCTATTTGGGTCTGGGAGCCATATAAAAATATTGCTAAAGCTGAGTCTCCCAGATCTGAATGGCATTCAGGAGCTCCTGAATGCAATTCAAAAATCGGAAAATTCGGATCTCTAATGCAATTCGGGCTTGGAGCCTCAGCTTTAGTAATATATGTATATGGCTCCCAGACCCAAATGGCATTCGGGAGCTCCTGAATGCAATTCAAAAATTTGGGACCCGAATGCCATTTGGGTCTGGGAGCCATATACATATATTACTAAAGCTGAGGCTCCCAGACCCAAATGGCATTCGGGAGGTCCCCAATGCATTTTGGAAATTAGGATCCCGAATGCCATTCGGGTCTAGGAGATTCAGCTTTAGTATTAATATCTGTATATGGTTTTCTGTGCTATTCGCAGCGAATATTCGTAAACTCATCCGCAACTAACGAAATTCGTATTTTGTCTGAACCCAAAATGGATTGAATTTCGGACCCAAATGCCAAAATATCCGAACTGAACCAAATTTGTTCTTTTACCCAAAGTTTAAAAAAAATACTTTGACATGATATACAGTGTATTTGAATGCAATAGGTCAGGGTTAGCCAACCTTGGCAGTCCAGCTGTTAGGCTTCATTCACACATAGTGATAGCCTTTTCCACGTGGAATGAAACCACCCAAACAATAAAACACATGCAGATTTTGCACGTTTGCGGCTAGTACTGTAGCCATAACAAGCAAAATCTGTCCGTAAACAGTCTGCGGAACCCGCCCCGCAACAGTCTTAACAATACACATTGCAATGCATTGTTTTTATGTTTAGCGCGGTTACGCATGTATTCGCACGGCGCAATAGCACGGAAAACGCTCATGTGTCAATTGAGCCTTATATAACTACAAGTCCCATGAGTCATTGCATAACTCTGACAGCCACAGGCATGCTTCCTAAAGGCAGAGGCATGAAGAGATGTGTAGTTTCAACACAGCTGGAGTGCCAAGGTTGATTACCCCTGCAATACATAGTTAGGGGGTTCAGGAATTAACTATTATGCCCCCTCATAGCAAGTCTAGAAGTAAAACTGTTGACTCATTAAGGGGCCCAGTAAGACTGTTATGTTGTATGGTGTGTGTATGTGTGTGTGTGTGTGTGTGCGTGTGTGTGTGTGTGTGTGCGTGTGTGCGTGTGTGTGTGCGTGTGCGTGTGTGTGTGCGCGCACTTACCAAGTATTACCGCAATGTGCAGCATTATGTTAAACTTTCACTTTGAATTGCACCCCAAACCCTCCAAGGCAGGGGAGCACAATATCTGTGAAAAATAAATCAAGGCAACTGGGCTTGCTGTATTTTTCTTGAAGAACTTGTATTGGTGATCCAACCAGCTTTCTCAATTCAGAATTGAGAAAGCTGATCGGATGACCAGCGAAATGTCTTCAATAAAAATACAGCAATTCCAGTTGCATTGATTTATTTTTTACAGATACACCATGACCTGGATGAATGAGAATCTTTATAGACAGGGGAGCACAATGCACTTGTGTTGTAGCACTTTACAATGCCTGGATTGGCACAATCTCCATGTGTTGAGGTATGCTGCTAGCATATTCAAAATCAATGTGCTGCCCTAACACATGTGTATTAACCCAACACAAGTGTTAATGGGACCTAAATATTTTATTTTAACAACTTTGCTTCTATTGACCCCTTAGTTCAGCTTTATAACTTGTCATTTTTCTTTGCAGAACCAAAAACTGAATTGTTCCTGTTCTATGGGAAAGGGAGGCCAGGAATAATTCGGGGGATGGATCTAAACACCAAAGTTTCGGATGAATATATGCTTCCTATTGAAAACCTGGTGAACCCTCGAGCCTTGGATTACCACGCGGAGTCCAGTTACATTTACTTCGCCGACACCACCAGCTTCCTCATTGGCCGACAAAAGATTGATGGGACTGGGAGGGAAACTATTCTAAAAGAGGGTAAGTAGCCAGTCACAAGCTGACCAATGCTGCTTGTGCTAAGCTTCGCTTTCATTGTATGCAGCCACTTGTGGGTTAGAGCTGGGATTCCTAAAAAAAGAACTCCGGGAAAACGAAAAACGTAACCTTGCAGTGGGGCTACCCCGGCAATGCAAGGGTTAGGTGTTCATTTTGTCTAGAGAGCGCAAGTAAAGCAAATCTACTCACCTGATCGTCAGTCCTGTTCGGCTGCTAGATTGATCCCCACCGTCTCTTCTCCCCTGGCCCCCGGCAGTCTAAGGACCGCTGACATCAGCAGGCCTTATGCAGTATAAATCTCTCACAGAGCCCTGAGTACCAGTAAAAATCTGACAGCGGTTCTAATCCTTCCCCACTCTATCCAAAACTAAAAGAAGGTTTTGGTTGGATATATACTAGGTGCTTTAAAGGCATAGTCCACCTTTTGCAATAATAATTTAATGAATGTAAGCCTGCAGAGTATTGCACCTGTGATCAGGGTTTTTCCCGGGTGCATCGGCTCCATTATCCCAGCCCCAGGTCACTATGGAGGTACGGACCTTCTGTTATAGGGCTACGGGAATTTAACAATGGGTTTCACTAGCAATGGATTACAAGTGCACTCCATTGACTTGCATTAGATGTGAGGATGCCGAGGGACATTCCACAGCTGGAGCACCACAGGGCTGAGCATCAGGTAAGTAATACAGCTTTAATTGTGTCCCCTTGAGAAAATTAGCACTTAACCCTTGCAGTGGAGGGGTAGCCCTACTGCAAGACTACTTTTTTTCTACCCAGGGAGAGAGTCTCAGGCTGCCTCATTCAAGGGACTGCCCTGCATATATGCAATGGTGGGAATTTACAAAAACTGGAGCAGACAGAATCTGGAGCAGCTGTGCATAGTAACTAATCAGCGTCTATCTTCAGCCTGTTCCATTAACCTTTTAATATTTAAGCTAGAAGTTGATTGGTTGCCATGCACAGCTTGATTCTGTCTGCTCCATTCTTAAAAGAGAACCATGGGGTAAGTGTTTTTCCCCATAGTTCTCTTAAGGGTCACGGGAGGACATATACTAACCTCCTCCCGTGACCCATAGCTCAGTATATAGCAAGCTACAGCTCACGATATGCTGAGACCGCCGCAGCCGGGACAGATCCCGACAATGCTGTTGAGATCCACCCAGCTGCGTGAGTCACAGCTGGCTCTGCCTATCTAGAGGCAGAGCCAGCTTTACCCGCCCCCTCCCCTGTCCGTTCCTCCTGGAGGATCGGAGAGGGGAGGGGGGAATCCCTGCAGAGAGCCCTGACTGACAGTCATCACTCTCTGCAGCAAGATGATCGAGAAGTGAGCGATTGACGGTAGGTGTTCGCTAACTTCCCAATCTATTGAGCCGGCGTGTGACAGTTTCATTGTCACACGTTGGCTCGAACTATGAGGTTGAGTGATTTTCACTCACCTCATAGTTCTCCTTTAAATTCCTCATAATGACTGTAGACATGACCAGACAGGACATGTGTTATCTTCAGAATCACCAGGTGAAAATTAAGGGGGAAAAAAACCCTTAAAAACGAATGCAGCCACTTCACCTAAGGACTTGTAAGCTGCACTATATTAAATATGTTTTTTTGGATTTGGATATACTTTAAGTCTTTGGAGTCCACCCCCATTCACATCCCTGGCAGGCTTTGTGAGCTGTAGGTGGTCAATGCCATTTGTACACATGGAGTCAGTTGTAGATTCTATTATTTGATCACTGTGCAGGAGAAGTGAATCCTTGTCCTACTGATGCACTCTGAATCAGTGCCAGCTATTCTCGTCACTTTAGAGCTGCGGTAATTACATTCTGCTTGTTTACCAACTAAAAATTTGCTTTGATGCTGATTATAATACTAAACACTTCTAACTTTTGCACATTCATTAAATCTTCACAAAGGCACCTATTTCAATTGCAACTTTTTCAAAGCCAACAACGGAACTAGGAGCGAATGTCTTGGTAAAGGTCAAGCTCAACCCAAAGTGTATGTTTTAATTTTCTGTATTTGCTGGCAAGTGAAATAACATAGCGGATTCTTATTAGTCTCAGGCCGAAGGCTATGAGACATCGGTGCTATCATTACCTGTTCTACAGCTCCCTTAAACGAGACCTTGCACCAAAATAGTAAGGTCGGCAAAAGGTTAATTGCTATACTTTTCTTACCAGTCAACAAGAAGGCGTTTGTCTGTTCCAGAGCACCATTTTGTGAGGTTTGGGCTACTCACCATTTCCCAGGATCTCTTTGAAAGGACATTGACACCACCGGGGCTGTTCCTTTAATGAGGTTAGCCTGAGGCTATTGGCTCAGGTGGCATCTCTTTTGGTCATGTGGGGCAGCAGGCAGAGCCTGCTGCCCCCTCTCTGGCCAGAGCATCCCAGTTTACTAAGAGCCACACAGGTAGATGTGTAAGTCCCATACACATCTCCCCTCCAAGCTCTTAGCAACCTGGTATGCTCTGGCCAGCATTCAGCCCAGCTCCTGGCAGCCAATGACATAATTGAGCTGGTTGGGGCGTCCCCTTTCCCTCTGTAACATGACCACCAGTCTCAGGTAGCAATTATGCTAGGCATACCTTTAGACGTCACCCTTTGCACTATGGAAGCCAAGGGAAAAGTAAGTATATTAACCCCTTCCCACCACCAGCGGTATGAATATATATGGCAGCATGGCAATGGACATAAATTATGTGCTGGCACATATAGGCATATACAGATTGTTGTGCTGTTTTGTGCTGGGAGTGAGCTCATTCATCACCCCAGCAATGTGACTGAGCTGTCACCAACAACTCCCAGTCATTGTTTATGGTTGGGATCTGATGAGCTTCCGATCATTTGATCACTTTGACAGCCAATCAAAGTAATCACGTGATCAGAGCCCCGAATATCAGCCCATGGCATTAACAACTGTGTAAAGGATTGGCTGTGGCCAGAGGTTAACTAATTCCCCCAAACACACACAGTGTTTTTTCCACATTAGTTCAACATTTTAGCAAGGAAGGGTCCTCACTAATTAACCCTACCTTGTTTGTAGTGCATGGTCAACTTTAATATAAAATAAACAAAAAAAAATTGCATCGAGCAATCCTCACTCTGCACCTGCCAGGCAATCCCAAGAACACAAAGGTATTCTCTAGCTTTGATGTTATAATACTGTCACAAATATCTTCAACCCAGTACAGATCTACAAAAGTCCTCAGAAAGACTCATACTCTTTGCACTCTCAGTCTCTGATTCAAACACCAGTCTGAAGATGTTATTCAGCTGTCACAAGAAAGGAAACATCTCAACTTTCCTCGTACAAAGTAAGAATCCCAATGGCAATCTCAAATGTAAACATGACTGTCACCGGGAGGTGAACCGTCTTACAGTTCTTGTGTAAGATCTACAGATGGAAGAATACATCCTCCTTACAAGGCTGTAGGTCCAAGAGTATTTCTGTGCCCCCACCCCCGGTCTCTGAGACTGCAGCATCCCTGAGACCCTTCTCAGTCAGAGGTTCACCTTACTCCTCCTCCAGTAACCCCAGAGCCATTCCTTTAATGACATGTTGCATCTCTTTGGGTCACATGGTTCACACTGTTGCCTCAGGAGGCTTCTTCTTTGGGTCACGTGGAAGGGCATGGCCAATCTGCTACACAATGTGTGCCTGCTGCCCCCTTTCCAGTCAGAAGATACAAGGTTCCTAAGAGCTAACAGCACTTAGAAACTTGTGGCACTCTGGCTGGCATACTGCCCACCTCCTGGCAACCAGTGACATCACTGGTTGCCAGGAGCAGAGCAGGGTGCTCTAATCGGCGTACCACCCAGCATTTAGAATCCAATGATGTTACTGGTTTCCAGGAGCAGAGCAGGACGTTCTGGTTGGTATACCAGCCCCTCTGCCCATCTGAACATTCAGTACTGGCAACCCCCCAAGGCATCCCCCCCAACGTGCACCACCAGACATCAAAATTTGACACCCCCC
>NW_017306416.1:718544-737136 GCF_000935625.1 Nanorana parkeri
CCACCAACAACCCCTCGGCCCTCCACAGTCGGCGAATAGGCTAGGGACACTCCTGACCAATTTGTTTTGCGGCATGAAGGGGTTAAGGTAGCGAAGGTTTTCATGAAACCAGATGAATCAAAAACAGCAATGCGTGGAAATATGTTTTCCAATGATCGCTAAACAATGTACCTATTTGACAGCCTTTATTCTCGATATTGCGAGTAGCATTCTGTTGGTAAATGTTGTTAGCGAGCCACATTTTAATGATGTTTTTATGCTGCTCTTCATACAGGCTAATTAGAGGTATGGTTGATTGTCTTTGTTGCTCTTACAATACTTGTCAAATATGTTGTGTGATGAAACAATTGCTTTGCTTTTATGATATAAAAGCTGTAACTTTCAGACATAATCAACAAACAGCTCCGAAAACACACCTACCAAGCAGAACCCGGGAGTGAGCTGAAATTGCAGCTGATTGAAAATAAAACAGATATGAAAAGCTACAAATTCAAGAGAATTACAAAGATTAGGGCTAATTTACTCGGCCGATTTGGGGTTGTATGTAACCAAGAATTGCATGTTTCTCTGTGTCGGGGATGTGCAGTTGTGTGCGAACAGTTATGGCAGCAGCCCATATAAATCAATGGCAGGCTCACAGACACATGTAAACACACATCCAAGCAGTTTGATGTATACCACAGGACACCAAGTACTATATTTGTATTGAGAACAGTGCACAATCGAATGTTCTTAGTGTATTTTCTCTTCTGGTCAAATGTTCTTCAATAGGTTCATTTATAAAGAATAAAGAAAAAAAAAGAGTGACTGGGAAAAATACTGCATTACAGCCACTAGATGGAGCTGAGGATCATAGAAAATAAAGACATGCTAGTAATAAGATTAAATATTACAATTCCAGAGAATGCTGGCAAGAATGAGTATATCAATATAACCATTGCTATCCCTATAGTAGCAATGGTTACATTTATATGTTCATTCTCTCCAGCAATCTCTTGAATTGTAATTGTATCCCTTTACTAACATGTATTCATTTCCTAAGATTCTCAGCACCATTTAGTGGCCGTAACTCAGGGCTCATTCAAGCAGCCGATGAGCATATCAGTGTAACTTTTGCTATCCCTGTAGTAGCAATGGTTACATTTATATGCTCATTCTCTCCAGCAGATTCTTAAATTGTAAGATTGTATCTCTGTACTAACATGCATTCATGTCCTAGGATTCTATTTAGTTGGATATAATTCAGGGCTCAAGTGGCCAATGAGCATATCAATATAACCATTCTTATCCCCGTAGTAGCAATGATCACATTTATATGCTCACTCTCTCCAGCAGTCTTCTGAATTGTAGCATTGTATTTAATTACTAACATGTAAGTATTTCCTATGATATTCAGCACCATCTACTGGCCATAATGTGGTATTTTTCCCATTCATTCTTTATTCTTTAATAATTAACCTATTGAACAACATTTGACCAAAAGAGAAAATACACTGAGAACATTTGTTTGTGCCCCATTCTCACAACAGATGGTTCACTCACACAGAACGGATATACCTGCAGTTTTGCTGGATGAATATGCTATGCAAATCTTTTGTAAATAGACCCCTTTATCATTTTTAACTTAAAGGAGAACTATGGGGTTAGGTATTTTCCCCATAGTTCTCCTTAGGGTAACAGGAGGACACAAACTAGTGTCCTCCCGTCACCTTAGGCTCAGTATACCGGGAGCTACAGCTCGTGGTATACTGAGACGCCGCAGCTGAAGCGGATCCCGACAATTATGTTTGGATCCGCCCAGCTGCGTGAGTGACAGCTGGCTCTGACTATCTGGAGGCAGAGCCAGCTGTAGTTGCCCCCTCCCCCGTCCGTTCCGCCAGTCAGCGCTGGAGGATCGGAGCAGGGAGGGGAGAATCGAGCCACTCCCCTGTCACGGCAGAGCACCAATACAGGATCGAGAAGTGAGCAAACGCCGGTATGTGTTCGCTCACTTCCCGATCTACTGAGCCAACCTGTGACAATAAAACTGTGAAAAGCATTTACCTCATAGTTCTCCTTTAAGATTTAGAGACAGATGTTGCGATGTTGTTTTGGGCCTTCAGTTTGCTCCGATATTCATTTAGCATTGCGGTAAATATAGCAAAAAATTCCTTCAGATTGAGCCTGTTGTTACTTTTTTTGACTTTCTTTTAATATTATTGACCCAGAAAAAAAAAAGAAAAGGTTTTAATCTTATTAATGAATAAACAGACTCATAAGATCACCAAACAAATGTACAAAATTAAAACATATTTTGATAATAAAATCGGGTTAAGGCATGAAAGTATAAAATAGCCAATGCGTTTTGGGGGTCAAACAAATGCTCGCTTCTTCAGGACTCTGGTATAAAGTGGTGGGTCTCTTAAAGTGACACTAAACCTAGGAGTTAAATTTTAAAAAGCATTCAAGTACCTTAAAGGAGAACTATGAGGTGAGTGAAAATCACTCAGATCGGGAAGTGAGCGGACCCATACCGTCGCTCGCACACTTCTCGATCATCTCCCTGCAGAGAGCCCATGCAGGGATTCCCCGCTCCCGCTCCTATAATCCAGCGCTGACTGGAGGAATGGACGGGGGAGGGGGCGGGTACAGCTGGCTCTGCCTCTAGATAGGCAGAGCCAGCTGTCATTCACGCAGCTGGGTGGATTCCGACATTACTGTAGCTGTAGCTCGCAATATAGTGAGCTTTGCGTCACGGGAGGACACTAGTATATGTCCTCCCATGACCCTTAAGAGAACTATGGGGAAAGACACTTACCCCATAGTTCTCTTTTAACTATTAAATAAAATGTAGCTTTTTTTTGTGTATCACTCGGCTATAGATCCTCAAATCATCTCCGAATTCGTGCTGACACTGTCCTTCCTTCTGGAGTGTGGCTACTTTTGTTCCCTATGGTCCCTGTGTGTGTTGTAATTTAGACATCGCTCCAAGCTCACTCCCGTGATGGACTACAATCTCATGTTTAGTTTATAAATTTGTATTGAGATGTTAGTCCATCACGGGAGTGAGCTTGGAGCGGTGACTACTTTACAACACACACATTGACCATAGGGAACAAAAGTAGCCACCCTCCAGAAGGAATGACAGTGTCAGCGCCAATTCAGAGATGATTTGAGGATCTACAGCCGAGTGATACACAAATAAGATACATTTTTGTTAATAGTTAAGGTACTTGGATGCATTTTTAAGATTTAACTCCTGAGTTTAGTGTCACTTTAAGATGGTATAGAAACAAGGGACAATATTTGTTGGTATGAATGTCACAGGACACCCAACATCTAAAATCTGTATAGCATGAAAACGTGTTTGTTTGCTTGACCTTGGAAACAAGTTGGCTGCTAAATACTTTAAATCATTATTTAAAGTATAAACATAAACCATCATTAAAGGATATTGGACTCTTCAAACTTTGTTTGGCATTCTTTTTAGTCTGCTAATATGTGGATTCCAAATTCTGAGTGACCCCCTTTCCCTTGGGGCCCTTTTGCTTTGCGGAGAGCTGCTGAACCGGAGCTATTGAGCCCAAGGGATGATTTTACTTACCTACTGGAAATGTGTATCCAGCTCCTTGCTTTCACCTTTCTTTCACCCTTATCGATGGCACTCAGATCAACGTGCTGGAGGAATTACTCGCCTGATAAATGCTGCTGAATTTGCCTGAGCTGCCAGCCATAACTTAAATTTCAGATCTGGGACAAATGTTTTATTTCTGAATGGCAGCTATGTGCTTGTTGTATCTCAATGGAAGAGACTTTGATAAAAAAAAAATCTTAGTCAAGTTTTCTTTAAAAATATGGTGATTTTTTTTTTTCAGTTCTGACTGCAATGTATCTTTAAATGTAAAGAATTAGCCTTCCTTCCAATTTCTCAGCATGAGCTGGTTGTCCTCCCCATGATATAATGGTGGATTATGCTACTGTTCTGGTAAATGTTCAAATTAAAAGAGGTTTTTAACACATTTAAAAAAAAAATATGGTGAATTTTGTATTTAGTACAAACGCAGAACATGTTATGTATACATTCGGAAATTAAGTTGATGTAATTAGTTTCGAACAAATATCTTTCTCCCTTTAATCAGATGTGGACAATGTGGAAGGGATTGCTGTCGACTGGCTTGGTAATAATTTATATTGGACAAACGATGGACACAGGAAGACAATTAACGTCGCCCGTCTGGAAAAGGCATCACAGAGCCGCAAAACCTTAATAGAGGGGGAAATGTCACATCCTCGCGGAATTGTCTTGGATCCTGTTAACGGGTAAGAGCTCATAGATAGTCTGCGATGTTGAGCCTTATGTGAGAAAAATATGATCTTATAAACAGTGGGTTTAACTCTAACTGACAGGACCACACAGCACAACCAATAGCGCTATCTAATGGACCTCTTAAAGGGTGACTCCATGAGGTAGCAAAATAACCAGCACTGGTAAAATAATTTACAGATGTGATCGAATTTGATGTTTTAATTGTCTTGTATCTCTCAAGCAGTTCTAATGTGAAAAGCAAATAAGAGTGGAGTGGGGCATGGTTAACCCCCATGGCTTTTCCTAATTCTGTCACACCTGTAACAGCTAGTGTTCTTGCAGAACCAATAGGCAGCACAGGGGCTTGGTGATTGGCACTTCTGCCTTGCAGCACTGGGGATCCCTGGCTCATATCACGGTCAGGACAGTAGCTGCACAAACTTTGTATGTTCTCACTGTGCTTGTGTGGGTTTCTTCCAGGTACTCTGGTTACCTCCCACATGCTAAGGACATAATTGTCTCCTGTCTAAATTGACCCTAGTGTGTGATGTGAGATAGGGAGGGGCCTTGCACTGTAAGCTCCTTGAAGGAACTGGTTAGAATGTACAGTATGTAAAAGTGCTGCGTGTATTGTCAGTGCTATATAAATACTATAATGTGGCTATCACTGGCACCCTACTGGACAATTGATTGGACTATATGGAAAATGAGCTTCAGAAAAAGGAACATAGAAACTTAGCTCGCAGCAGAGACCTAGCTAACATAATATGAAAGAAAAAGTCAAAACCCAGTAGGGATCCAAACCCTGCCTCACTCCACCCAATGAAAGTATTGCTAAGGCCCTTAGCCATCAAACGAAAAATTGGGAGAAATGTCCCCTGATGCAGCGCTAGCACAGAGGTGAGGGTGTAGGGGTGTGGGTTAGAGTACTTGGTGTGCGGCTCCTTAGTAATGTGGACCGGGGTGTCCGACGTTTGTGAAATAAGAAAAAACAAAAAGTACAGAAGCACCACTACCAGAAAGTGACTTGGCAGAAACAAATGAGGGTATCAGACTTACCAGGGAGTAGGTACTGGCGCGTTATCAACGGTGAAGTGTGGATGGTTGCTCAGGGTGATCGGCACTTAAAGTGGTGTGTGGGCAGATGGGGGTGTGGAAGGGTTGGGGGTGAGAGCGGTTCAGTAAGAGAGCCTGGGTCAGATGTTGAATGTGGCAGGGATCCGAGATGGGGGGGGCGGGGCGTGATGCAGAGAGTGGCAGGCACGGTGGGGACCTGGTTGGTGGATGTTTTAGTGATCTGTGAGAGGTGTGGACCGGGTCATTGGTAATGTAAGGCTGCTTATCTGGGAGATGCAGGACGCTGGGAGAGGACAGTGAATGTGTGCCTGAACAGTACGTGCGGGAGGGGCAGGGCCTGTGAACCCGCTGACGAGCGGCTAATGCTGGCAGGTGGAGGGTGTCAGGGGGAAGCCGGTGGTAGGGTTTAGTGCCAGGAGGTGGATGCTGAGGTCGGGGTGAGTCAATGTGAGACTGAGACTGACACCGCTCGAGGGCACGAGCAGGGAGCCCGGAACAGCGAGCGGTGTGTCTGTGGGGTGGAACGGGTAAGAGCGAGGAACGGAGGTATAAGGGGTGGAGAGTGACAATGTCACAGGCTGGCTACGCGTTTCGAAGAGCGGGTCTTCTTTCTCAAGCCGAAGAGTGAGGGGACTGATGGCGGGAAAAAAGCCGTTTTTTGAATGAGAGAAAGTGGGTGGAGTTGAAACAAGGGGTGGGGATGTGGGGCGGAGTAGGGAAGAGATGACGTGGAGGACGGCGAGTGTGGGGAGGTGAACTCGGCATCCTACAACAAGTGTGTGATTAATGTCAAGGTGGAAAGTGGGAGAGGTGGTCCAAAAGGACAAAACATATGTAAAAACATTTGTGAAAACATTATATAGAGGCACAGTGGTGGGGGAGGGGAATTGAATGAATGAGATGGAAATTGCATTTGGTTAAGAGGGGAGGAGGTATGTGTAGGAGCTATTGGGTGGGGTGGAGGGGGAAATAGGGTTACAATAAGGTATTAATTTTGAGTTCTTCATTCAGGCCATGGGAGAAAGTGTGTTTATTTGTAGATCCAATATGTTTCCTGTTTGCACAGGAGGTGGAATCTTTCAGGAGGGGGGAGTTTGGCGGGGATCTGCTCAATTGCAAAGACTTTAAGGTGCTCAGTGTTCTTCTGGTGTTTCAAGAAAAAGTGGGACACTGTGTTCCGTGCACCCCTTTTCAATTAACCTCCTGTGCTCTCCTATGCGTTTATGGAGGGGTCGGATGGTGCGACCTATGTAAAGGAGGTTGCAGGAACATTGTAGGCCATAGATTACATGGTCGTGGGCACATGATGAATTGTGAGATGGGGTATTTGGCGCCAGAGCTGTCTTGGAAAGAGGACTGGCCTTGAGAGATGAACTGACAGGTGAGACATTGGCGTTTCTTACATTTGTGGACACCAATTCTCTTACTGAAAGTAGGTCTCTGTGTTTGTTCAGGTTCATGAGTGGACTGTTTGCTGGGGGCCACTATGTTTTTGATGCTCCGAGCTTTCTTGAAAATTACGGAGGGTTTGGGTGGTAATAGAGGGCCCAGCATAGGGTCGCAGAGTAATAGATGCCAGTTTTTCTTGAGAATGGCTTCAATGGCTTTGTACTTGCTATTGAATGGGGTAATGAATCAGACCGGGTTGGTGAACTGGAGCTCGCTTTTTGTGTTGTCTCTTAGTGTTGGGGTGTTGGTGATGAAGTGGTCACGGGCTTTGTTGATAAGGTTCTTGGGGTAACCTTTTTCCACAAATTTGTCTTTCAGTACTTTACTTTGTAGGATGTAGTCTTTTTTGTTTGTGCAATTTTTATGGATCCTCCAGAATTGCCCTTTCGGGACATTCCGCTTCCAGAGAGGGTGGTGGCAACTTTTGTAGTGAAGATAGGAATTTCCGGCGGTGGGTTTGAAGTTTGTTTTTGTGATTATTTTGGTGTTGAGGTGGGTGAGTTCAAGGTCTAAGAAGACCAGGAGGGACTTGTCTGTGACGTGTGTAAAACTGAGTCCTGAGGGGTTGGAGTTGCAGTGCTTGACGAAGTCATTAATGGTATCAAGTGGGCCATCCCAAACGATGATATTATCATCAATGTAACGTCCGTAGAAGACCAGGTGGCGGGCGAAGGGATTATTGTGCCAGATGTGTTGTTCCTCCCAGAAACCCATGGTAAGGTTTGCATAGCTGGGGGCATAATTAGCCCCCATGGCTGTGCCTTGGATCTGGAGGTAAAAGTCCACTAGGAAGGTGAAGTAATTATGCTCAAGGGTAAACTTGGTGGAATTGAGGATGAATTGGGTTTGTTTGTAATGGAGCTCCGGTTCTCAGGACAGGAAATGTTGTAAGGCCTGGAGTCCTACTTCGTGGGGGATGGACGTGTAAAGTGAGCAGACATCAAGGGAGACCCAATGAAATGTGGGCTCCATTTGTTTTTTCCTTAGCCTTCAAACAGTATACGTACATACGTATAACAGTAATACTCCAACAGTGTCCAGTCAATGCAATCAAAAGTACTACAAGCCTACAAACCACTAGACATGTGCACTGCCAAAAAATTTGTTTAGTTTCATTTCGTTTTAAATTCGGATTTGTGTTATTTCGTTTTTCAGGATTCGGGTGTGAAAGTCAATTCGGATTCGGAATTCGGTAGCGTTCGTACGAACGTTCGTTTCGTTTTCTGTTCTTATTCGTTTCTTATTTGTTTCTTATTCGTTTCGTTCGTTTGCCTCTAATGTCACTTTGCTCCAACGAACGAAACGAATAAGAAACGAATAAGAAACGAATAAGAACAGAAAAACGAAACGAACGTTCGTACGAACGCTACCGAATTTCGGAAATGGAAATTCGGATTCGTTTGCATTCGTTATGTCTGTAATTCGGAATTCGGATACATCCGAATGTCCGAATTTCCGAAAATTCGTCCGAATTTCGATTCGGAACGAAACGAATCGCACATGTCTACAAACCACTGAATTTACACCTCAGGGAGGAAATCACAAGAGTTCCTTTAATGATAAAGTCACTAAATGGGCACCAGCAAGACAGTGGTATCACATATTACGTATATCATTAGCACCACTGTCCAAGCACAATATCCTTTATCTTGGCATAAATCCTTTTTCAGCATTCCTGTGTCACAACACTCCAGGAAACATTAAGAACTAAGCCCTGGAAGGCCATGCTCTGTCATGAGAACATTGGAGGATTTACCACCATATACAGTATGGTGACCAGACGCTGGTGGTGAGATCCATGGTAGGATTCCATAGTTGGCCAGTTGGTGATATTATCATTATAAAACCTCTTGCAGTGTTCACCCCCAGGTTTGTGGACTAGTACTGATATATTATAGTGTTGTGGATATTGTTTTATGTTATTAGCCAGGTAAAATTAATTATTGGCACACATGTATGTTTTTGGGGTTTTCCCCAAGAACTGGCAAGTAGACAGGGTAGAATCCTAATTCTAAAGTTAATAGGATATCACATCATTACATTCATCTCACCACACCATGCCACTGTGATACCCATTAAAAAAAAATGTGCTATGAGGTTGATTGATCCGTACAACTTACAGGAAGAAAACTTCTGCAAATATTATTTACACTTTGCCGTCCATGTCACAAGTAGAATTTGTGGCAATTACTTGCCTGACAGCTCTCTCACAGCTAATTTGAAAGATGGTTTTAGGGGCAGTGAATATTTCCGGTACTTTGAATTAGAGATGACAGATTGCCTCAGAATTATTGCGTCAAATTCTCCTGTGAACGGGGAGGTGCAGATCAATCACCATTCAGAATAGATGACTTGGATCCATGGGTAGATGTTGTTTAAAATTAAGGCTGATCTGTTTATCCATCAATATGCTGGGCCGGTTGTCTTCATTATGTAAATACCTGTTTTGGGTGAACCAGTGTTCATCAGGGAATTCAATTATTTTTACACAACCTTTGCTGTATTCAGAATGAATGAAATAAAATATGATTTTTGCGCCTACTCCTAAGCTTTTCAAGTTTATGGGGACAATACCATGTAGTGAACGCAAATAAGCTTTTAAAAAAAAATATTTACCTTAAAGTGTATTTGCAGAACCCCCCACACACACACACACACTAAGAACTACATCTCCCGAGAGTTGGGAACCTTGTGGCGAACCCCATTAAAAGATATGGGGGTACGTTGGATATTGTTTTGTAATTATAGCCATTTGTAGGGCTAATAGGCAAACATCTGTCAAACAATAGACATGGGAAGCTGGGCACTGTCATATTGCACATGTATAAATGCCAATTTGGCGGGGGACAAACCTAAAAAGTTTTAATCCAAAAGTATGCGGTTCACAAACTTCACAAATCCTGTAGATTTGTCACAATCTCACGATGGCAGCGAACCGGAATCTAATCCCTAAGGCTCTAATCACAGCTGAGCGGCTGTCCGCGCGTATTCGGCTGTACATATATGCTCAGAGCCACTCTAAACAGAGAATACAATGTACTTTAATGTGCATCGTTCAGACCATTGTGAGTACTGTGCGGTACGAATCCACGCAGCCCCCAAAATAGTGCAAGTGCGATAATCCTGCACGTTCGAGGCTATTTAATAGCCGTAAACGAGCTGTATCTATGCAGTTTTAAAAATATTAGAGTTTTCGTCCCGCACGGTCTTCCATGTGGAAAACCTTGCGAGAAAAGCAAACTCTATATGTGAATAGAGCCTAATACTCCCCTCTCTCCAATACAGTGAGATATTGCTAATTAGATTGAACACTTGTTTATCAAAGTGTACTGGGCTGGGCCTGGACATGCACTCAGCATTACCATTCCAGTTCCCTAACTGTTATGCTGACCCATTTACCTTTAATCCGCTGAGTCACTGACCTGGAATGAGCATGCAGATCAGGAACGTCATATAAAAGTCAGAAGTCTTTATCTGTATAATTGTTCTGGATTAGGGATTCAAAGTACAAAAGCAGCAGCGTCAGAAGGGTAACCAGGCAATTAACATTTTTAGAAAAGATCTTCAGCATTCCTGATTCATTCACAGGCCCCATTTATGCCTAGGTGTTTTGTAGCTCCTTTTCCTAAGCTTGACAACGCTCAACAAGAGAAATACCATTGTTTACAATGGTCCATGTTAATTTTCTGAGCATTCTGTTGCTCATATCCTGAACCCTGTAACTTTTTTAAAGGCAGAATTACATGTTTCTGGCCCCACTGACTTAATGGATGTCCCGTTTAAAAGTGTTTAAAAGTGTATGGGGCCAGAAATGTTCACTTCTACTCCTCTACTGGCCACCCATAAAATGCACAGACAAATGTGCAAAAAAGCCCCTAAATTGCCTGGCTATGCTCACTCTTAGGTGTAAATGGGACCTTATAATGCGTTAACTGTAAGCGTAGATGTCATCTTTATATTCTGGTACATTTCCTTCTAAAATAATGTGCATCCCCTGGATGATTGCAAAAGCAAAATGTATGCAAGTGAAGTGAACCACAAATGTCATACATCTATGCACAGAGGTGACCAGTATTGTTTTCTAATTCCGTATTATTCTAATCAGTGACTAAGGCCTTTCTGGTAATTGGTTAATTAAAGTCATGTGAGGATTTCCATTGTTGGTAGGCTTGCCACCTGATCTTCACCGCTCTACATTAATTTGTGACACTGCTAACTATGGATTTTGTATTAAGGCTCCCTAAGGAGTCAATGGCTGAGTTCATTGACATGCTAGATAGACGTTTACATGGCAGAATAAGCGATCAGACTGAGCAGAGTTTCCATTGTATAGTATTTGGTTGTTGATCACATGGTCACCTGGAAACAGTTTTTTCGGATTTTTGCTCCGTCCTCTCTTCTCTCTCTACCTCTCTTATCTTGTCAACCTTATGGCATCCAATGTTGTAAATAAAACAAGATGCACTGTATCAAAACACAAACTTGTCAGTGCAATGATGAGATTTCAGTGTGCTGCTCTGTGTGAAGGAGAGGGTGCCTGGAGCCCATCGGTGGAGGTGGAGAACATTGTGTTATCCAAGAGCTTAATATCTTATTTGATCTGAGTTTGTTTCTGTTTGTAAAGTTTCTATTAGGTCAGAGTCCATGTTCATCATAAAAAACAAGAAAATATATTTTTTTTTCCACATGAGAGATTATAAGATACACTTAGAAACACTGAGGGTGATTCAAAATAACATTTGTGACACTCTCCTGGCATTGTACCTGTCTTAGAAAGTCCTGCACCAAATTCATAAAAGCAGTGTGACAGTTCTAATGCTATTACTGACATGAGTAACAAATCCAGGCAGTTCTTATTAGTGAAAAGCTTACATTATGTTGCAATGGCCGTCTTAAATTCACAAATGGATACCGCCATTTCGGAGATAAGGAAACTGGTGGTAAATAAGACCTATTTGATCTTGACGTAATATTGTCCCTGCTCAGTGCTGCATCCCCACCTTGGTAAGTGCCCCAGCTCAGTGTCCTTGTCCCTGCTCAGTAAGCCAGCAAAGTGTCCCCACCACACCAAAGAATGCTGGGATGCTGATGGCCGGACCTCCTGCATTCCAGCAAGCAATGATGCTGTGTGCCGGGGCCACCAGCAACCTAGCAACCAATGACGCTTTGCGGTGAGCCCTCCAGCATCTATCAACCAATCTAACTGTGCACTGAGGCCTCCAGCATCCTAGCAACCAGTGAAGCTGTGCTTCAAGACGATCAGCATCCTAGCAACCAATGACGCTTTGTGGTGAGGCCTCCAGCATCTATCAATCAATGTAACTGTGCACTGATACCTCCGGCATCCTAGCAACCCGTGACAATGTGCTCCAAAATTACCAGCATCCTAGCAACCAGTGACTCTTTGCTGCCCAGAGTCATTGGTTGCTAGGAGGCTGTTGGTGGCATTCTGTCATTAGTTGTTAGGACCTAGCCCAGGCCACCAGCCTGCATCCTAGAAAAGTTGCAACAACATCAGCAAAAATCACTCAAGGAGTAATGTGTGCTGATTCTGGCAAATGCAACAAATTCATGTACATCATGTGCTAATAGAGGCAAACGCAAACGTTTAAGTACATTTTATTCCCAAGCCAAATGTAATATCTGGAAAGTACCTCATTATGATCACTAGATGGAGCTGAGCAACATAGGAAGTATACACATCTTTCCTATACTCCTCAGCTCCATCTAGTGGCTATAATGCAACATTTTCCTTATGTAACATTCACAGAAAAAATGGCTCTAAAGGTTGTTTATAAATACACCCCATAATGTCTGCAGTCCTGTTGTAACAATAAGCAATCACAAGCTGACAAGTCCCATGTTCTGCCCTGCACTAAATAATTAGGAGTGGCCATCCTGTGTCATACTGTCTGGGTCAGTGATTTAAAGTACTAAGCAACAGGGTCAGAAGCACAGCCTGACAACTGCCATTTTCAGGAGAGAGTTGCAGTGTTTGCTTCTATGTTTCTTTTATGTGGAGTTTACTGTAAGCTTTGATATGACCATCATATATATTATCCTTTAAAATAATGTAAGCACTTAGGATGATTAGAGAAGCACAGTGTTTGCATAGCCACAAATCTAGGGATTGTTCCAAAATGGCAGCCACCGGTCCCTAGATCAGTAAGATATATATTTGCAAACTTTATCCACACCTTTAGGAGAGTCTGCGTCCTCACTGTTCATAGTAGTACTCTAAATGCCCAATTGAACCCTCATTTCGAAGCAATGAAAATGCATTTCAGGTGCATCAAAACAAAACATTATGTTTTCTTTACTAATTAGTCACAGCCTAAGTAGGAAAGGTTGCTGTAGAGCTGGACCTGCGTTTTCTGTGGGAAAGCAGTGGTCTCTTTGCATAGGTCTGACGCGTCCCATACTGAGTTAGAGCCAGAGCTCCCCAATCAGCAGGGAGCATGAGTTTTGCTGATTGCAGATTTATAGGTCTGACTCATCATGGAATTTGTCAGACATCTGCAGAATGTCCCCTTCTTCCCCATAGAGAGCAAGGGTCCTTCTCTACAGCATGTTATCAGGGTACGGGCTTTTCTTCTTGGGCTGTGGCTATTTTAGAAATAAAACAAATTGTAAGCCATTGAATACCTGTAGGTTGATGCACTGATAACAGATTTTAACTGAGCATCCAATTAAGCTTTAACAGGCAGGAGGAAATGCAAATGTAGGTTGTTTCCACGGTGACCATTTGCTAGAGAGATAGATAGAGAAATAGATAGAGAAATAGATAGATAGATAGATAGATAGATAGATAGATAGATAGATAGATAGATAGACATTTTCAGCATAAGGCTGGAGCAATGGCCCTTGAAGCACAGTGGTCATAAAGTAAGATTCTCTACTCCAAATCTATACTGGTACAGACAATGTGCCAGCATGACTCCTGTGCCGGGATCCCCTACCCAAAAAAGACAGGACAACGCCAGTAAAAATATTGTTGTTTATTATACTCACTTTCACATTTTTATGTTTTAATCAATGTTTTTCAAAGAGTGTGAAGAAGGCGGGGGCCCAGAAAGTATATCTGCCCAGGGGCCCGTGCTTGCTCTCTGCGCCCTCACTGACAACAAACACAGCCAGGCATTTATAACAAACAAGTCCAGAAAGGAAAACGTAATTATCCTTTAACAAGTCCTATAAATGTTTTTAGGGCTTCCATTGATTTATCGTGTTTCTCAACACGCAGGGAAGAATATTGACCCAGGCCTAAAAGGTTGTCTGTATGTCTATTAGACAAGTGATGTACAAATAAGAGTGATTGCCGCACTCCTTAGCGTAACATAGACTTATTCTGATGTATTGCTTCTCTCGCAGGCACGGTCATTTAAATGGCTCCCATTCTCTGACCGGTTTGCCTGTGAAGCATTTCATCTCTTCCCTTTATATTTTTTTTGAAAATAAACATTGAATGAGTATTAAAGGAAACAAAGAGTTGAATGGCTCCATGAGTTGCGCTCATTTGCTTTACTCTTATACATTATTTGATTCTTATTAGAATGTTGTTCATTAATCACATAACCAACTCCAAGGAACATGTCTGTAGTTCAACCTTTAGTCATCTATTACCTCCCTGCCGATAAGCCATAAAGCATTTTAGACGGTGAATTGACCTCTGCTGATTAACTGATAGGGGAACAAGGTGCAGTGATTGACAGCTAAAAATGTTAGTGAGGTACAACTCTTTAAATTCTCAGCTGCCTTATTTTATCCTCTTGGCATGATGTTTATTTATGCAGTCGTAAATCTTTCTCTTGTAGGCCTGCCTGTTGGGTGTTGGGAGCAGAGTTTTCATGAAGGCAATGCTAGATCACTTCATTTGTACAAAAGTCACTGATATGTGTTATTTGTAATAAAGATAAAAAGGATACATGAATATGCTAGTTTGCTTCTCGATTCCTTCAAAATTGACAACATGGTCTAGCTACTCTAATTACCTGAATATATTTTTAGACCAATTTCCACAAGCCAACTGACAGTTGAAGTTAGACTTGTAGAAGGATTGCCAGTGCTGTGAGCTAATAGGAGGGGAGGCATTTAAGTGTACTTGCATTGCAAAGGTTTAGTAAACTGTATTGTAGGTCCTGGTTTACTTCTGCACTGTGGTTATCAAAACAGGAGAGATCTCTGCCCATGGTTGGATTCCTCTCCAGCTCAGCATGCATTGTAAGGCTTTTGAAACTTAATTGTAGGTTCTTTCCATTTTTTGCTGTGTGATTATCGAAACAGGAAAGAGCACTGCCCATGGTTGGATTCTTTTCCAGATCAGCCTGCATTGCAAGGGTCTGGCAAACGTCATTGTAGGATCTTGCTTGCTTCTGCTCTGTGTATATTGAAAGAGGAAAAACCTCTGCCCATCGTTGGACCACTCTCCAGATCAACATGCATTGCAAGGGTTTAGCAAACGTTATTGTAGGTACTCCCCTGCTTGCGCTCTGTGGCTATTGAAACAGGAAAGGTCTCTGTCCATTGTTGGATTCCTCTCCAGATCAGCATGCTTTGCAAGGATTTTGCAAACTTCACTGTAGGTTCTTGCCTGGTTCTGCTCTGTAGATATTATGAAAGGAATTACGTCTGCCCATGGTTGGATTTTACTCTAGATCAGCATATATTACAAGGGTATAGCAAACTTCATTGTTGGATCTTTCCTGCTTCTGCTCTGTGGTTATAAAAACAAGAAAGAGCTCTGCTCAAGGTTGAATTATTTTCCAGATCAGCATGCATGCCACAGGTTTTGAAAGCTTTGTTGTAGGTTCTTGCCTGCTTCTGCTCTGTGGATATTGAAACAGGAAATACCTTTGCCCATTGTTGGATTGTGACTATGGCCACCATTCAGTATGGTCAGTGCAGTGTGTGATATCATTTCACTGATAGTCCAGAGAGCATATAGGAAGCATGGCAGCCAGCAGAACTGCAACCTATAAAACTGTTCAATTTCCTTGTAATGCAGCCTTACATTAGAACAGGGGTGGGGCAATCAAAGGTGAATAAGCAGTGTGTGTGTGTGTGGTGTGTGTGGTGTGTGTGTGTGTGTATATATATATATATATCTCCATTTTGTATGTTTGAATAAATAGCAATATTATGATTAGTATAAAAAGCATCATCTTAGAAAACATTTAACGATTTAAAGTGTTATTTCTGTTAATGATAACTCTGATAAACACTTACATCTTTTGGATTTGCAGCTGGATGTACTGGACGGACTGGGAGGAAGATGTCATTAATGATGGTGCTGGACGTATAGAAAGGTCCTGGATGAATGGGTTTAATCGTCAGGTTTTCATCACCTCCAAGATGTTGTGGCCAAATGGATTATCGTTGGACTATGAGAATCATTTGTTGTACTGGTGTGATGCCTATTATGACCACATTGAGCAGATCTTCCTAAATGGGACCAACAGAAAGGTAAATTAAATAGCATTCTGTAAAGGTAGAATTAGGTTTACCTTAAAAATGTTCTCACAGGGACACAGGCCACCTGGGGTTTGTTTCTGGCCGGGTTTAATGCCAAACCGCAGAAGAAATTATGATTTAAACACTGCACTGGGTGTGTATACTGTATAATCAATAAAAAAGATGCACAGTATGTCGAAGGCTGATGCAAAGTATGAAAATTTTACCTTGCAGCATGCAGGCTCCTACACATAATGCCCAGCTTGTGGGCAATGAAGAGAGGGAGAGATGTGACTCAAGTAGTAGAGCACTCTAATTGCATCCCTGCCCCTCCTCACTAACGAATACAAGGCATTCTGTGACTGGAAGAGGAGAAAAAATGTCTCTACTCCAACCACAGAACACCTTGTATTCTTTAAACAAATACAAGGTATGAAGAGGGGCGGGTGATGCGACCGGAGCACTTCACTGCTTGAGTTGCATCCCTCACTCCCTGCAGTGCCTGGAAGACCGGCGTATGTGTAGGAGCCTGGCATGCTGCAAGGTAAGATTTTTATACTTTGCAGCAGCCTTCCACACATAAAAAACATATTTTAATGATAATTTGCACACCCAGTGTGGTGTGTCTATTATCAGTTTTCCTGGAGTTTGGCTTTAAAGTGTTCTTCCGCCTTTGCAGTCAAATTTGAGAAAACCCATCCTATATGTTTGCTGTGTTCTAATTCACACAGTGTACCTAAAAATAATTGTAAAAAAATATTCTTGCCTTTTTACTGTAGTTGTTGCTTTGGGGCAGGATTATACACAGGACTCTATGGGAAGCCTCTACTGCTTTGAAAAATATGGCAAAGTGCAGCTAAGGGACAGACTCGAGGGACAGGACTGAGAGACATTAAGATACCACCGAAGTCTTGAGATCTTTAAACCTTTGTTAACAGAGACAGTCCTAAAAATCTAGTTTAAACAACTTATACTAAAATCAGCTTATAATATAGGCAGGGTTAAACATGGCAAACTCAACTCACCTGTACCCTGCTCCAAAAAATGGGAGATCAGGCACTTTTTATTTCCACCCTCATACCCTTCTTTTCTACTACCTATAGCTGCAAAAGAGTAGTAGGACATACAGGCATGATCAAAGCATTCTCTAGCATGGGTCTTGACCGATCATCATATAAACAGGAATGCTTTGTTCAGAGGAATATATGAATGTATGTGTTCATACCTATGCAGAGGGGAGGAGAGGTGCAGGCATATGGTTGGGGGCACTAGTAGCAATTGTAAGAGATTTCCCAACCTATCTGTTCAATTGTTTTCCCTTGAGAGCTCTCAGCTGATGGACAGATCCCTGACCCACAGACATGAGATAATTAACTGATCTGGCCAAAAAAAGTTGAAATGGTCTTCTATAATTTCACATCTCCAGTGATTATACCCAGAGGTACAAGGAAAGGTTGTGAACTATTATAGAATACAAATGTTATTATCTATCACTTGATGTTTTTCTTTTTTTTTTCAGGTAGTCGGTAGCGGGAAAGAGTTAAACCATCCATTCGGACTCTCCCACCATGGCAAATACATCTTCTGGACTGATTACATGAACGGCTACATATTTCAGCTCAACCTGAAAACCAATAATATTTCCCTTCTGAGGCAAGAGCGGCCACCGCTGTTTGGTCTTCAGATTTATGACCCCAGAAAACAGCAAGGTAAACATATCCTCACCTGACCACTGTTCTGAACGGAGCACTTGAGATAAAATTGACACAGGCCGCTATTTGATTGTGTATGTTGTTGTAGTGATGTTTTCATGAAAGTAGAAGAAGAAACTTGAAATAGCAATCCAATTACGAGATAATTGTGGACCTTTATTATCCACTAGTTAAAATTGTCTTCCCGTAATTTCTTCAAACACACAGCCTAAATTTAATTCATTTTTCCCATTTCCTGAATTTAAGAATACTGCTTATTTGTATAAAGATTAGAAAGGAAATACTTTTCACAATGAAAACTGGAGTAAGAGTACAGGAGGATTTGGGGGGCACCTAGATTTGCTTTGAGCAATTCTTTTGTTGTAAATCCACAGTCAGGAAGGAAAAAAATGATTCACTCATTAGCTGTTGGCAACATAAAGATGAATTGCTTTCAAAGAGAAATTTGCCCTCAAAGGGAAAATGGCAACTGATAAACTATTTTAGCAAACTATGTTTTTCCTATTAGAGGTAATAAAAGCCTGAAAGTATGGACCTTTAGCCACTTTCCCTAAAAATCACATTAGTATGCAGCTCTGCTATATGTTATATTGTATATTATATATCATACATACAAACA
>NW_017306416.1:737157-740294 GCF_000935625.1 Nanorana parkeri
TATATATATATACATACTTACGATTACTGTATTTCCACTTCCTGGTCCTCCTTATGCATTAGTGATGTAGCCCATGCCTAAGAGATGCATCCTGGAAAGGCTACAGCACAGTACATTGCTGGGAAATCGCATCTGTAAACTGGAAAATCTTGTAAGATTTCAGGGAAAGGCATTTTTCCCCCTGAGATCATGTGCATGGTCACATGTCTTAGTCACATGTGCCAGAGTTTCAGGAAATAAAGGGAGATGGATTAATTTGCCCTTAGTAAAAATGGCCACGTTGAGAAGCATGGGGAGGAAAAGAAAAATAAGGTATGCAATTATCTATCAGCATCTGTTTGTAGATTGTCATTACTACACATTTATAGAGGTGTATTTGTTGCCATTTTAAAGTTATGGGTAACGTTCTTCTTTAACATGAGTTCCATGTCATCTTAAAGGTGCCTAAACGTATGTTCACAAACCTTTCAAAGCACCCAGGGAGCACTGAAGTCATCCGTATATATGAAAATAGGGACTTTAGTACCTGAACTTGATGCCAACCCTTCCTACTCAACACTATGGGGTTGATTTACTAACCTTATAAACACGCCACAAACAAGTATACACCTCTGTATTGTGTTCCCTCCCAGCATGATCTATTGGTGGAATCTAGACACCTTTGTAGTGTGTACACACCCAGCAGGTGTGTTGTGCAAAGCCCTGCATGAATTGCAAGGTGATGTTGTGTAAATTAGCTCTACGTTGTGTTGCTTGCGTTGATGAATGCAGGAATGTAAATGCATGAGCTAACCATTTTTGTCTAAACTGTAAAGCAGCATTATATATGCATCATGTGCATGATTTTTCCATATATGGCATTAGTGGAAATATGCTTTTAGAGACTTGCATGCCGCTATTAGAGCGTGTAGCCTATGGCGCATGATACATGACGCGCACGTACGTAAATACATAAAAACGCGCCATAACATCGTGAAAATGTGACACGTTGCTCGTGTCTGGTTGATAAATAATTTTTGCTGTGTAAAAATGCCCACGCACCTGGTGCGTGTGTGTGTGTTTAGGTTAGTAAATCACCCCCTATTGGTCAATGAGCAGCCCATCATCTTAACCAATAAATAAATCAAAGGAACTGGTAGAGCCACATGTGACTTTAAGAACTGAAGTTCTTAAAGTCAGGAACCTCCTAACCATTTTGTCTTGAATGGTATTGTAACTGTAATGCCCTCCTTATATTGTAAAGTGCTGCACAGACTGTTGGTCCTATATAAATCCTGAATAATAATAATAAACCACCATGTAATGGAGATAAACAAATCAAACATGTTAGAAACCCAGACTGGGTGACAACCATGGCTTCTTCCATAGATGCAATGGGAATACAAATTGCGTATAGTGTAGCCTACCAGTCCGTAGATGTGGTTACTCCATTAGTTTTCTTTTTTCAGACTAATATTTTCAGCAAGTTCAGAAGATACCTCTTGATCTTGTACAAAATTCAGTGCTCTAGTCAATTCCTGTGATCTCAACTGAAAGCGCAAAGAACCTTATGCTTTATTATGCTAACCACTCGTCCCATCAATCCACCAAAAGTGGACATGCTTGAAGCCCAGTCCATGTGACAACCATAGCTTCCCTCATAGATACAGTGAAGAAATTAGTGTAGCCACCCAGAGACAGGAAGTGTATTATTTGCAGGACTACCAGGTGGAAATAAAGGAAAGAATAGCATTTGGCTACTTTTATAGGTTAAATTCTTGTTTTTTGGGTTTAGCTAGGCTTTAATTTGACAGGATCTTTGTACTGTAGCATAGTCAACCAGGTCTGAATTTTCTTTTTTGGAAAAGCTAGCTTTTCGCCATTATTTACATTGTAGGGCCTTACAGGTCAGTAAACTAGCTCATACAACTCACTGAAAGGCAATGCTAATTATTTTCCCATTTTTCATTTTCAATTTTACACATAAAGGATTTATTCTATCGTAATATCATAACAACTTGATTATTGTGTTTTCTGAAGGCTGATCTCATTTAATCAGCTCAAAACCACTTGTAATCATATATAGGTAGAGACGTAAGTCCTATTTAATGGCTGATTAAGGTTAAACAATCCCCAGCACAAGAGTGGATAAATTGTGGTGGGCCTAGATAAGTCCCGAAGCCTCAGGGGTAACACACTGCAATAAAGGCACATTGATTATGGATGAATTCTATCTAATTCTTAAGCTAATACATTTTACAAGAGCTGGAACATTCCCAATTAAGGATATGATTAGAATCCAAGAAACAGAAAACCAACAAAAAATTGTTGTGTTGAAAAAAAAAAAAAAATGTTTTGTTTTATTTTTTTGGCCAAGTAAAAGCCAAAGTGACTTTATGATGCGGTTGCAATCACAGCGTTTTCGTTGATGCTCCCCCAGAGGCTAAGCTGTACACAGAAAATAATGACACACAAAATGTTTCAAAGCTGTAGTTAGGCAATCAATTGTTTTCAATTCTGCAGAAAACAAGCTTCCATTTCGATGTGGAGAGTCAAATGCCGCAAAAGCAAATAGTCTATTGGACTCTAGGGCGTATAATGCTGCATGTTTTTTTTTTTTTTTTTGCCTGAATAAAAGCAAAAAGGAATGAAGCAAGAGAGGCAAGCTTTGGTACAGAGGATGAAAAGTTTACATTTGCTCTTGTGTGTTGTAATACTGTTTTAAGTCCTCAGTCCTCAATCAGCATGGGGCAATAGGAAACCAAACACTTGCACTAAAAAAACATAGCGGTCCTCCCAAGACGATGGAAACATACAGGGGAAAGTTAAAGAAAGCCATCAGAGAAATGCATTCAAAGCTCAATTCTGGAGATAATATACAACAAGGGGGAAGCCTAAGATTTCCCTTTGGTGGTTAGTAAATATAATCCTAGCTATTATACGTATATACAAAAACCAAATACGTTTTCAAAGTTCTCAATGTCCAAACACCATAATGTTGCATGTGCTTGGATGCATGACGTGCAACTTCAATGAGAAAAAAATAGGCTTCCACTACATAAACACATCTGACGCATCGGAGCTTCAGCCAACTCACATGGATGTATGTAAGTACCCATAATATACAATTAATATATATATGTATGTATATATATATA
>NW_017306416.1:745073-754582 GCF_000935625.1 Nanorana parkeri
TCTCTATATATATATATAGAGAGAGAGAGAGAGAGAGAGAGAGAGAGAGAGAGAGAATATCTATATAGATTTAGAAATATTGCAAACTTTAATGGTTCTGCAATAAAAGAGAACTATGGAAACACCTTTTTGGCATTAGTTCTCTTTTGGGCCACAGTCTTCCTGTGTCCCAGACTATTACCCGCTATATGCTGACAGAGCAGAGCCAGGAAAGATCCTGACAATATTGTCGGGATCCATTCCGCTGCCTAATTGACAGCTGGCTCTGCCTTCCTAAAACCAGCTCTGCCCACCACAGCTGTGCAAGATTTAAGAGAGCCCCTCACATGTTCATTTGGAGTCTATGTCCTAAAATCTATGTTGTGCAAGTCCCTCCCACTCTGCTCTTTATATCACCAATCAGATGTCCAAGGGAGGCTTATATCTAATTGTTTGCAATGAGATCCATCTGAAAACTGACATGTTGACACCTCAGGCTTTCTTTATGTAAGAAAGAGTTGGCAGTGGGTGTGTCTGGGAATACCTTTCTTTGCATATCAAGTGGGTAAGCAAAGGAGGTTCCCTAATTGCTGACAGAAGGACATGGTTACAACTTTACATAGGTTGAGAAAAGACACAAGTTCATCAAGTTAATGGTAATATATATATATATATATTTAAAGAAGAACTCCAGGCAAAACTTTTCTTAACACTTGCACTAGGGCTACCCCTGCACTGCAAGGGTTAAATACTTGTTTTTTTTTTCTAGGTGTTAAAACAAAGTAATATATTATTCACACAATGCTCCCAGCAGGCCTGTCTTTAGACCGGTCCTGTTAGCTTTGCTGCCCCTCTGCTGCAAAATTCTAAGATTCCATAAATCATCACATTCTATACACTTTGTATAGACATGAGGATGCTGAGGAACATTCCAATGCTACAGCATAGCAGGAGAGAGGCTTCAGTGACCAGAGAAGCAGGGAGCTGGCTCAGCATTTCGGGTGAGTATGATTTTTTGTAGCACCTAGACACAAATTAGCAGTTAACCCTTGCAGTGCTGGGGTAGTGCCACTGTAAAGGTGCCCATACACTGTTTTGTATTTCGGTTGATTTTTAATGTACCGGCCGAAATTCGCACAGTGTGTGGGTCTGTTGGCTCCCTTTCAGCCGGCATTCCTCAATCAGCTGATGGAAGGATCCGGCTGGAAAATCACTGTGTGATCAGAACCGGAAGCCAATGAGCTGCCCGCTCTGATCGGGTATTCTGACAGGTGCCGCCGGCACCTGTCAGAATACTATCTAAACAGCGAGATTCCTCGATTGACACGCTGGTTATGTTGATGGAGGAATTGCGTCAATTTCTTCAGTTCAGCGTGCAGGTTGAACGAAAGAAATTGACAGGTGTATGGCCAGCTTAAGAGTTAATAAAAGTTTTGCCCTGAGTTCTTTCATTTTCAATGTCTAATGCAGAATACCTTTAATACAGAAAGCAGATCACATGTTTACTGATTCTCCGGTGGAATCGATTCAAGCAATTGTCCTTGACTGGTACTGACTGTTGACTGGTGCTGACAGGTAACCAGCAGGGGGGAGTAGCTACACATTTGCAAGACTTAAGCATTTTAAAATATGACAAAAGCAGGCAACATTTTAAAATCCTTAAGTATATTCAAGAGTTTGTCTTGAAGTTTGTTTTGCCTTCTATACAAGATAACTTTTAGTTTGGTGATCAAGGACAATCTCTGTCATGTGCCTCTGCTTTATTATAAAAGAGCTACACGTACCATCAGTGACTTATGTAAAAGCTCTCTTTTGTGTGCAGAACTTTCAGAATTTGGCCTTGTAGGAATATTGCTATTTATTTAAATACAGGTTGTTGTTCAGCATTATATGTCTCCACATATAACTTTGTTAATCCTGAATAACGCCCTTCCACTTCCACCTCTACATTTAACTGTTTGTTGGTGGTAATTGATCATTTCTATGAGCCAAGGACCATGCTGGCCCTTCCTCGCTCACACACAAAGCCTCATTGACTAATGGTCATCACAGTGGCATCACAAGTGGGGTGCGGGGGGTGCGGCCCGCACCCGGGTGACACCATTGGTGGGTTGACACCAAAATTAGACAGTCATTTTGGTGTCACGCCCCCTAAAAAGTCAGGCACTAGGCCATGGAGAACCCGGCGGCATACCTCATCCCGCCCAGTGAACGTCACCGCCTTTCTCTGCCGACGTCCATTATCAAGATGGCCGCCGCCGTGATGATATCACGCGCATGCACAATGACGTCACTACTGGGTGTCACCTGGTCTCCTTTCCGGGTGACACCCGGCCTCGGGGCACCCCTGGGTCATCACATTTCTCAAACTAACAACTAGACTTCCTCCAAGTCCAGAAATGGTCTCCCAACTGGTAACATAAGAATGCTGTGCCAAAAGGAATACGGAGACCGTCAGTGCTGACCTCTTTTAGAAAATGCTAGTTGCTTGGTTGTCACCTTTGATACTCTGACTGTAGTGTTGGACCAGGAAGATGGATTGGTTAAAGTAGATGTAAACACTAAGTAGATGACATTGACAGGGTTATTCACAAAAGGGTGAAGAGTTTGGAGAAGGGAGGAGAAGTGAACAATCTAGGATGGAAAGTGAGCTGAATTTGAGAATTTTTCCAATTCATATTTTGTTCTAGATTGTTCACTTCTCCTGCCTTCTCCAAACTCTTCACCCTTTTGTGAATAACCCTGTAAGTTTTGAAAAAGACCCGTGTGTCATGAACAATTGCCATTCCTGTTACTTTTTTTTTTTTTAATACTATTTTCTCTTTTGTTTTATCAATTTTTTTCATCTCAGTACAGCTGGTTTCCTCCAGCCTTTTTCAACCACTTTCTCTCTACATTCACTTGCTCCAGTGTTGACTGTGCATCCGTGATCTGGTCCAGTTTCCTGAGAGTGGCAATGGTGGACCGTTTCTAAACAATGTATGTTGGTATGGCTGCTTGTAGTCTCCAACAGTGGTGCATATGTGCCAATTGTTTGGTACTTGCCAGGACAGTCCTGCATCCTGACCCTCTGTCCCGTAAATGAGTCTTTACGGGCATGTCCCTGGATCACAACATCAACCTTATCTGAGTTCTACATACGCCGAGTAACTCAAAAAGGCATTAATAGTGGGGATAGGGGCAGTGAGTGGGTGGTATAAGCCTATTTAGAGGCAGGGACTGGGCAGGACTAACCTGTAAACTGGGTGGGATTGTTGGTCCCCACTAATTTGGAGGTGGAGTCTGGACGGGACCAACCCATAAAGTGGGCTAAATCTGGGTGCAAAAATTAGTGGGCATAATGTGGACAGTGGGTGGTGTCCTGTGCTCCAAGACCATAATGCTGGTAAGTATAGGGGTGCATGAGTGACAACGTAGGCGCACAGTTGGTAAACAGCAGGAAGTGTCTGAACAAGTATGTATGGGGGTGCATGAGTGACAACGTAGGTGCACAGTTGGTAAACAGCAGGAAGTGTCTGAACAAGTATGTATGGGGGTGCATGAGTGACAACGTAGGCGCACAGTTGGTAAACAGCAGGAAGTGTCTGAACAAGGACCTTCATGGCAGGATGACCTGGTAATTAAACATTACTTTTAAGTTGTCATCAACATGTTAAAGATTATATGAGATATGTACAGCCAAGCGCAGTGTGGGGGAGGAAGAAGCAACATAAAGGAGCTAATATGCTGTGCTGCACTGCAAGAGGTATACTGATAGAAGGAGAGAGCAGAAAGACCAAGAGATGAGTTCATCATTCTGCTGTTTCTCCATTCACTGTCCAGTCACAGACTTTTCCTAGGCTGAGAAGACATCCTAAAGTAGTATACATTGCCCAGCAATGTATTTCTCGTACATATAGTTTTTATTGAATTATAGTCAGACAAGGACATTTTGAACACAATAGAACACAACATATGGTGTCATTACATAACATTCTTAGCACTTGACATGTATACACAGGGTTGCAAGCGAATGAGGTAGCGCAGATGGGCAGTAAGTATCTCAACATTTCAGAGTATTGAAGTGTTGCAGGTGGTATAGAAGGTTATCATACACAAATTAAAAATCTTTCTATCTTTAGTATTTAGTCCTATACTACTGTTTTGACAAATAGAACCTTGATATCTCTATGAGCGAGTAGATGTATCCGATTTCAATCTCAGTGTGGCGCGGCCCATGTGAGGAGTTCAGGGCTCTTATTCCAAATGGATTTTTTGGTGCTTTAGTTGGCAAGTAGTGCGCAGGCATATCGCCTGGAATTTACCAAAAGGCTATATAGCTATCGGGTGCCTGAGTGCTTCAAGCTGTGGCACCATTCAGCCCAGCAATGTATTTCTTTAAAATGTTGCCAAAGCACTTACAGTCATCATAAATTTGAACAGCTCCTACTCTCTCATCTCCACTTCCCTGAACATTCTGTCCAGTACAAGCTCACAAAGGCGCAGCCTCCAGCAGCTTTCCGTCTAGTAGGTTGGAGAAGGGAGAAGCAAGGAAGAAGGAGCAGGGAGAAGGAGAGTGTCTTGCCTTGCTGTGTCTGTGTGTTTGTGGACACACACACAGCTTACAAGCACACACAAGGGTGTCTCTCTAGGACCCTGCACCCAAAAACAGGATATCAGGACCAGCTGATTCTGCAGGAAACTAAAACTTTTAAAAATCAAGAAGCAGCATCCATTTTAAGTCTCTTAATCAGAATTTGAAAAAGCCTAAAAACCTCTTGACTTTAATATCACTTAAAGGAGCACTATGGGGGGTCAGTGTTTTTCCCCATAGTTCTCTTAAAGGTCACAGGAGGACATATACTAACCTCCTCCCATGACCCAAAGATTAGTATATAGCGGGCTATTGCCAGCGATATAGTGGGAGCACCACCGCCGCAACGGATTCCGACAATGCCGTCGAGATCCACCCAGCTGCGTGAGTGACAGCTGGCTCTGCCTCTCTAGAGGCAGAGCCAGCTGTGCCCGCCCCTCCCCCGTGACTGATACCGCTCTCTGCAGGGAGATGATCAAGAAGTGAGCGAGCGACAGTATGCTTTGCCTCACTTCCCGAACGATAGAGCCGAGGTGTGACCGTTTCATTGCCACACGTCAGCTCGAACTATGAGGCTGAGTGATTTTCACTCACCTCATAGTTCTCCTTTAAGTCTGCTGCAGGCAGAAAGAAGCATTTCCTCCGTCTTCTCTCCCCTGGTTATCAGACTGCAACATTGTAACAATCTAGCTATTCACAAGATGAAAGGCTGCATCAGGGGCAGTTTTAGGTCCACTTTAAGCCGATCATATTTAAATGTGTATCTGGAAAAGACAAAAATGTACAATAAAGTAATCAACAAGGTATTTGTATAAAACCAACAGAAAGCAGATTTGCCTTATAACATTTTTCTAATGATAATAATTTGGTAAAATTAAAATATTCCTAAGCAGTACAAGCAGAACATGCTATTTTGGCAGCACAGTTGAATAGAAGGTTTAAATTAGGCAAGCCATCCTCTGCCCCCCTCAGGCTCCAACATTAGCACATATAGCCATCTGCTTGCTGGAAAGTGTTTTTTTTTTTTTCGAAGCCCGTGGACGTGCATCAAAACAAAAGAAAGTGTTACCCGCATTGAACGCCACAAACGGATTCCAAGACTAGCTGTGCAGCTGCTGTTTGTGTTATGTTACTTCGCTATACATTACTCACTCGCATAGAATCAATGGCAACCAGCTTGGCTGCTATTTTACAATATGGAGACTGTAAAGGGACACCTGACACTCTGACAGTCGCACAACAATTAGCCACAGTGGCATTTACATTAGGCTTTTGAAATATATGTTCTTTGCTGTATGCGACTTCACTATACCGCTCAGTACGTTTAAGGACACTGCAATGCTTTCTGGGAAATGTATGCAAACAAGTCTCTGCAAAAAAAAAAAGACTGCTGGGGTAAATGTTGTACTTGTTTGGAGGAATGGAAAATAAACTGAGGTGATTAAAGTGACACTAAACTCAGGAGTTAAATCTTAAAAAGGCATTCAAATATCTTAACCATTAATAAAAATTAATTTTGCTGCGAATTATGACACTTTTTTCCTGTCAGTTTCTCTGCAAACTCCAGCAGTTATTAATTTACTCTTAGCACTACTGGTATAACTATTTCTAATGTGCTGTGACACGCAATTCATCAAGAATACTAATTGCTTTGGTCTCGTCATTTAATATTTTTTACAGCAATTTACTGACAGACCGAAAAATGATGCAAATTAGACTGTGTAGGCATTAGCCAAACTTAAATTGACACTAAACTCAGGGGCTAAATCTTAAATTTATCAAAACCTTTCATCATGAGCAGAAGTTTTTGTTTTCCTTGTCACTTGTTTGTCTTCAGTGACGTACCTTCAGCTACCCGCAGCCTCCAAGGACATTCACGTCATACATGCCAGAAGGCTCTAGGTTGGCAAGCGCCGAAGTATCAAAAGATTTTGCGTCTACATTGCTGAGATACGTGTAGGTGTAAAATCTTGAAATACTTCAGCGTTTAATGACCTCCAGATACGTCAAGTGACACTAAACTCAGAAGTTAAATCTTAAAAATGCATTCAAGTACCTCAACTATTAACAAAAATTTATCTTATTTGTGTATCACTCGGCTGTAGATCCTCAAATCATCTCTGAATTGGTGCTGACACTGTCCTTCCTTCTGGAGGGTGGCTACTTTTGTTACCCATGGTTCCTGTGTGTGTTGTAAAGTAGCCACCACTCCAAGCTCGCTATCGTGATGGACTATAATTTCAATACAAATTAGTAAACTAAATGTGAGATTGTTGTCTATCACGGGAGCGAGCTTGGAACGGTGACTACTTTACAATTCCCCGCCCCTCCCGGGACCATGGGGACCAAAAGTAGCCACCCTCCAGAAAGAAGGACAGTGTCAGCACAAATTCAGAGATGATTTGAGGATCTACAGCCGAGTGATACACAAACTACATTTTTGTTAATAGTTCAGGTACCTGAAACAGGGCCGGATTTACCATTGGGCAAAGTAGGCATGAGCCTACAGGTACCCTTCATAGAGGGGCACAGTGCAGGTATCTGCTCTACCTTTTTCCCGGTGTTGTGTCAAGATAAAACACAAAAGCACAAAATGCACCCTCCTGCTCCAAGGAACCGTTGGCTTCAGCAAACGCATGGGAATGACCCTGGCTGTGTAAGACTGCCCTGTTAAAGGCCAGTCTGATGTGACAGACGTTTAGGGCAGGCTTACGCGACTCTGGGGTCCTTCTCTGCATGTGTGAAAGCCGGAGGGTCCCACAGGAGGTAAAGGTGTCGGCTCAGGCTAAACAGATTTCCATTGGAGCCTACAGGAGCCTACAAAAATGGAAATCCGGCACTGATGTGAATGCATTTTTAAGATTTACTGTAACTCTTGAGTTTAGTGTCACTTTACCTGGGTTCAGAGTTAGAATCTTTCTTAATGCGAAACTCCAGCCAATACTTTTTTATGCTTTAGATAGAATAGAGAAGGGTTAGAACCTTGTTTTTTCTTGGTGTATGGCCTCTTTGGGGAGAATTTTGCTTACTTTTAGTCTTCTGGTGAAGAAGTCTTCTTGTCTTCTTTGCAAGAAGTGATGGAAACTTCTGTAATGGGAACACAAGATCAGCATAAACCATGATTGTAGTAGAGCAGGTAATGTCTGAGGTCTTTAGTTCTTGAAGCTGAGACCTAACAGGGCCTTGAAGACCCTCGGATCACGTATGCTCCTCTGATTGTCAGGAAGGGTTAACAGCAATTACAACTTGATCACCAGATACTTATTAGAGAAAAGAATATGCAGGACATAAGTTATATACGGATGTTATTTATTTTAATATTATTTTAAGATTACTACACTTTTATGTTTGTGAATAGTTGGCCTGAAAAAAAGGATCAGCATAGTAAAAGCTGCCCCCCCCCCCCCCCCCCCCAAAAAAAAAAAACCAGCAAGCAGAGGGCAAAGTTCTGGTTACCAGAATTTTTGTTTGGTCTCCCTGCAGCTGATCTATGCCCTATTACTGACTTGCCATGCCTTGTTTCGAACTGTGTCTTGTGTGGAGGTGGTCAACTTGGTAGAGGAGAAGAGCTTTGCTTTCTAATGTCAAAGCTGTCCTTTTGATGATTGGTCATTTGATGACTGGTGGGGGAATATTAAACAAACAGCAGGAGAAGTGGAGGAAGTACAAATCCACAGAATACATGAAGCAGAAGCAAGGGGATCCTTGCACTGTAGGTCTTCAGGTACAGCTTCCTCTCCAGCAAGAACAGAGAACATCACGGTAGCGACATCACCAAATCTCACTCTAAATCTCCTGGGACTAACAGTTAGAGGCAGCAGTACCTTAGATGGTCCAGCAGTGCAGATATACAACTCTCAAAGAACGGGAAATGTCCTACTGTTTTTTTATAGGGAATTTGCTTTTTTTAGGGTTCTGATTATGCACAATTCATAATTTTAGATGTACCTAGTAAGACAGCAAATCTTCACTTTTGTAATGTCAGGTCCACTGTAACAATCATAAGAAGGGTTGGGCTTCCCAAGAGGCCAACTGAGCCTTAGGCAACACTCATGGAGATTTGTGGAGAGCAGAACTGAGGCTGGAGTATGCATACCAGACACTCCATCTTCAGTACAGTTCAGTAATAATGAGCCTAATACAATTATAGGCTTCCTGCCTGCCCACTACATCTGCCACACAGACAGGCACAGCAGTCGAGCCTCTTCAGTGACTGGATGGCTAATAGTTTTCAACCTGTCAGCAGTTGGGAGTTGAGCTGTTGGGTGGGTGGAGCCTGATGGATTATGTTGGGACACTAGTTCCCCCTCAGGTCTGCCTCCCCTTAGATTGACAGTTGGCAGAGTATGTTCGGTGATGCTGGGAGACTAGTTACCCATCCAGTCTGCCTTCCTTTCGATTGACAGTGGACAGCAGTGGGCACATTCTATAATGCCTCTTGGGCTGGCAGTCCTAACATTGATATGATATGATATGATGTAATATTTGGTGTCTAAACCAGAGGTGTGATGAAAGCATGTCAGTTCCCCTTTAAGTCCACTCCAATGGGGGGGAGGCAGGGGAGGTAGTTACAACCAGTGCAGTCCTGATCACAGTGATCAAATGTTCCAAGAAAAGTGTTCTAAAACCAACAAACCACCATCATTTTGCCCTTACACTTTGTTCTATTGTATCCGTTCTTCATGTCTGGAAACTTATCTCACCCAGAGAATAGGTGGAAACTCAATAATCACAGCATAAGTGTCTTTGTTCCTGTTTCACGTCGCCCACCTCACCCTTTCCTTCTTGAAAATAATTTGTATTTTAATTACATGCAAATGTAAAATATGCTTTTGAAATCTGGTATTTTCACGGAGATGAAGAATGTGTGATTGCTTATTCAAGCACTTAGATTTGCATACCGTAAAGAATAATGCACTTGATTCCAAGGTCGCACAATAAACAGGGAGTCCTTTTT
>NW_017306416.1:754975-786326 GCF_000935625.1 Nanorana parkeri
TTTTTTTTTTACCAGCTATTTATGTAATAGCCGTTTTTATGGCTGGAGGAAATTTGATCTAAACTTGATTACCGCCCGGGTTCAAAAGTTAAATGATGCTAAGAAGCTGCCTCGGATTCACCGGCCTGGGTGGCTCCCAGTTTCTTTTCATTCGTAAGCCTTTATCAACACACCAAATTAAATTTACGCCTCGCTATGATAGAACATCCGCCTCATCCATTCCAGGCCGAGGCGTGAAGAACGTAACCTCGTCTGATAATTGGCCCACATAAATTAAATATTTATGGCCCGCAGTATGTTCTAAATTGCTTTCCTTCCTTTTTATTATTGTCTACAATTTGTCCCCGAGGCCAAAATCCTACATACATGTTATTACAGCCATATTTTATGCAATTTTTGGTGGCCGTGACAAGAGCTGGCATTTTTTTTTTCTGTTAGCTATTTTTCCCCTAATATTAAAGCAACAAGTACCACATACACCACTCAGAAATATTGCCTGAATCCGAATCCTATTTTTCTAAAAGGAACTCGTCCGTGCTGCTTAAAGTACATGTAAAACGTAAATGCTTCAACTTGTTAATGCAATTTCAATGTGTTTTTAAAACAGCAGCTTTCCTTAAAGGAGAACTATGAGGAGAAGTGCTATTCACTCACCTCATAGTTCTAGCCGACCTGTGACAATGAGACTGTCACAGGTCAGCTTAGTAGATCGGGAGGTGAGCGAACACATACTGGCATTCACTCACCTCTCGATCCTGTCACAGCTCTCTGCCGTGACAGGGGAGGGGCTGGATTGCCCCTTCCCCGCTCCGATCCGCCAGCGCTGACTGGAGGAACGGACGGGGGAGGGGGCAGCTACAGATAGGATAGATAGGCAGAGCCAGCTGTCAGTCACGCAGCTGGGCGGATCCAGACATAATTGTCGGGATCCGCTTCAGCTGCGGCGTCTCAGTATACCGCGAGCAGTAGCTTGCGGCGTATCAGCATACCGCGAGCGGTATACTGAGCCTAGGGTGACGGGAGGACGCTAGTTTGTGTCCTCCCGTTACTCTAAGGAGAACTATGGGGAAAAGCCTTAACCCCATAGTTCTCCTTTAAAATATTTTCTGGTGATGCTCTTATGAAGGTTCAGGCATTTCTTGTTTTAGAGCCCATTCACACCAATGTGGCGCGTTAATTGAAATGAACTCATGCTACCTACCATGCATTGCATTGCAACAGGTGTGGTGCATTCCCACTCATTTCAATGGCACTCCAAATGCACCTTCCTGGAAGTGCGCTCAACTATGCTAAAACGTGTGCAATGTTGTTAAAAAAAACATCAGCACATGCGATTAACGCACTGCATTGGTGGGAATGGGTCCATAGGCTGACAACACTCTGTCACTCATCACCTGTAACTATGCATACACTCTTCTAATAAACGATATTGCTAAAAAAAAAAAACACTCTGTCAATGTCACCAAATTGTGCACTTGTCACATGGGCTTCCCATGTGTACTTTTTAAACACACATTATGCAGGCATGGTCTACTGTTGCATCCAACAGGTCACCCGCCCTGGGAAATGCAATGCAGCCCTCACTGGAGTGCACATAGCCATGAGGTGGGTCTAAAGAGGCTGGTTACGAGGAGCTGGGCAGGATGCCAGCCAGAGTGTCCTATGTTGCTATGGTATGTCCCTTACACATCTCCCTGCCCAGCTCTTAGCAACCTAGGATTCTATGACTAGAAAGGGGGTGGCAGGCACACTGCAAACATTGTGCAGTAGAGCAGCCATGCCACTCTTCCTGCTGTCCCCCTATGTGACTCAAAGAGGTGCCACCAGAGGTAACAACCTCAGGCTGCCTCAGTAAAGGGATGGTCCTTTGTACAGGTACAGATGCATGCCCCTGGACTTCTGCATCGGATGTGCAAGTTCAGTTCGGCCTGTAGCAGTGTGAAGCCTTATATTCTCCGTTCCATAATTTGATTATGGAAGTGCTCATTTGTAGTGCATGCAAACAGGAAGTGGCTGATAAAAGCTAAAGGAGAGCAACAGCACTAAGATGGAAAACAATTGGAGACCAGCAGCACTACGATGGAAAAAAGTATGAAAAACAGCAAAAACACTGTCTTCTGGGGACAGAAAAGAAAACATGGCTATTGTTTAGTATACATTCACACGGGACATTCTGAGATTCTTGTGGCAAGGACCTATGGACCTAAGAACCTATGGATTCCTACCAGGTGTCCCATTCAGATGTGGCCGCCGTGTCCATTGAAGTAAATAACAGGGTGACAGTGACCACATCTGTAAGCAGCAGAGACAATCATCTATCCACAAACTATGTGCGATTACATTCGGACTGCCACTTACAGATGCAACCTCTGCCACCCGGTCATTTACTTCTGTGTGTACAGCGGCCGCATCTGAATGGGGCTATTTGGCATTCTTGCTGCAAGAATCTGTAGGTTCTGGCTGCAGGAATGGCAGATTGCCCCATGTGAACGGAAACCTTGGGGTTTAGACCTACTTTAAAGCCCAATTGAAATCAGTTTAAATCAGCTAACTATATTCAAGGTGCATCAAAACAAATGTTATGGAAAGTTTTACAGTTAGTTTCTATTAGAAAGCAACCACAACTTGTTTGTTGCCAGCATGCTGTAAACAAGGACCCTTGCTCTCTGGAAGCAGTGGTTTCTCTGCATCAGTCCAACTCACTCCCTGCTCCATGATAGAGATCTCCATTAAGGAAAGCTCATGCTCTTTTTTTGATTAGGGAGATGTAGCTTTGACTGAGCAGGGCACATGGCAGATCTTTTCAGAAAGACTACTGCTTTTACCATAACAAGTAAGGGCATGCTTTCCTGCTCAGGCTGCAGTTGCTTTCTAATAGAAAACAACTGTAAAGCTGGCCATACACCTTACAACCATCGCACAACTTTCATTGTGCGATGGTTGTAAGGTAATAAAAATTTGTACGATCTGCCCATCTTGGACAGGCAGATCATACTTGCGATCATCGCAAGCCCTCCCCGCTGAGGGGAGGGCTTCCGATGATTGCAGTGCTGAGCGGGTAGTGTGCGCTTGTGCACACCAGCCCGTGCGGCATTCGTCTCCCGAGAACGCCACTAACTCGCCGAAAATCGTAAGATCTTCAGCAGGTTTTCAAGCGAGCTCGGAAGACGAATGTCGTGCAACCTTACAGTAGAAGAGGTTGCACGCTGCCCATACACCTGCCGATTATCGTACGATTGCGGGATCACCCGCGATTATCGTACGATAGTCGGCAGGTGCATGGGCACCTTAAAACTGAATAACGCTTGTTTTGATGCACCTGGAATGCATTTTGCTGTTTAAACTCAAAGTGCAGATGGGCTTTAAGAAATAGAACTTTGCAGTCTTTATTATATGTGCATCACCTGGATTCTACCTATTGAACCAGCATCCTCCACATCCAATATAACAAATATGATTCTTTCAGCTGGTGGAACTGGACAGTGCTCGTCAGCTCCTGAGCATCCCCATTTCCCTTCATGTCCATGAGCTGCCACAGACCTTGCCACTATGCACTTGGACCCAGCACAATGTTCACTGATAATGTGATGTTATTTCGCTGTAGATCAAAGAAAAATATTTACTATCAAAAGACGCAGTATGGCCACTCACAGATAATTCATGTCCCCACTGCCTGCAGGGGGGCTGTGTACAAACAGTATTTAAGTAACCAGACAAATGTTTCTCGTTGTTTGCAGCAAAGATGTTTCTGTGTTTGTTTCCTCATTGCTTGTGAATGATTAGCTGCTAAGGCGTATATTTTCTATCTGCAGGTGACAACGCTTGCCGCTTGAACAATGGAGGCTGCGGAACGCTCTGTCTCGCCATTCCTGGAGGGAGAGTTTGTGGCTGTGCTGATAACCAGCATCTGGATGACAATAATTCAACTTGTGTGTGTAAGGCTTCCTCAAACAACTATTTTTTTCTTCTACTGCTTGCAAAACTCTAAAGCAATATATATGTTTACGGACCAGATAAATATTGACTCCTTACAGTGCACTAAAAAAAATAAAATTATTTTGGCCCAACCAATCAATTTCCACTTGCAGTGCATAGTTAAAGAATAATTAAGGCCAGCCATACACACAGGGCTGTCCATATAATAATGCCTGAGGCATCTCTTTGGGTCACGTGGGGGGTGGCAGGCAGAGCAGCATGGCCACTCTGCTGCACAATGTTTGCAGTGTACCTGCTGTCCTCTTTCTGAGTGGAGCGGGGCCAAGAGTAAGGGCCATATACATCTCCCTGCCCAGCTCTTAGTAACCTAGGACGCTTCTGCCAGCGTCCCACCGAGCAACCTGAGATGTCACGAGTTGCCAAGAGCTTGGCAGTACGCTGGCCAGAAAGGCTGAGCTCCTGGCAACCATTGACATCGCTGGTTGCCAGGAGCTCGGTAGGGCACCACCCCTCCCCCCCAATGCTTTGAGCAGCAACAAGGCTAGGGTTGCCCCTGCATACACTGCACAAGTGCTGACCTATTTCTGCTGATATGTGGGCATTGGAGTTCCTATCGGAACCACCCAGCTCAGCAAAGTTTCAACTGCATAATCAAAGGAGTTGGGGGGATTGTTGACCAATTACCGACTGTATCCAATAAGTGGTATTCTGGCAGCCACAGGTGATGGGTGTTTGAATACAATTGCCCACCATCCACCCTATACAGCATGAGGAAATCAAGTGATTTTTTCTGATTCTGATTGGCTGTTATTAGCCAATTTTAGTTATTAACAAGACATGTAATTTATGCACGTTTTTTGAGAGGATGTACAGTGCGCACTACTTCAGGGAAATGTCTAGGAAAATGAAGCAGGAGTGAAACATATAATTTAAAAAACCAATCAAATTGCCTGTGTGAAAAACTACAGGAGGGGGACAGATACATGACCAGTCACCCTGCACAAGAAGAGAGCAGCATTGGCCGGTATTTATAACAGGAAGCTCCTGCACAGAGACAAATTTAATACTGAATTACTGCAGGGATCTGTAGGAAATAAACAAAGCTCACCAAGATTCACATAAGAATACACATGACTCGTGTATGAGGATAATATGTGCTTATCCAAGAATTCAGTTTTAGAGTGTAACTTCAGCCTTTTTTTTTAAGCTTTGCATGTGGTGATTAAAGGTTAGATGCTCTGCAAGGATCTATTATTATATGTGTTCAATGGACCTTATACCATTTATCGTAGTTTTGGCCATCCTCCCACCCCCCTCTCTATTTCACATCTGCAAAGTATTGTCATGTTTTGTGACAAGTAAATATTTTATTATTACCCCTCCACCTTCCCACTTCCTCACTTCTTGCCTAGATGGGCGTGACATATCTTTTGGGACATTTACAACACTTATTCCAGGACCTGAGCACTAAAATAAGCCTGCCTAGGTTAGCGTTAGAGGTGGGCGGTCTACGTCCGGGGACAGGAGCATGTTGGCTGTTGGAGGGCAATAACATTTTACAGTGATGTCAGTGGTGTGCGGCATCTTCCTTGCCGTTGAGCCCCAGGCGGCCACAGGTCAATAAGTGCTGAAAGTAACACTAAACTCAAGAGATAAATCTTAAAAATGCATTCAAGTACCCTATTAACAAAAATATATCTTATTTGTGTATCACTCAGCTGTAGATCCCCAAATCATCTCTGAATTGGCGCTGACACTGTCCGTCCTTCTGGAGGGTGGCTACTTTTGTTTCCGATGGTCCTTGTGTGTGTGTTGTAAAGTAGCCACTGCTCCAAGCGTGCTCCTGTGATGGACTACAATCTCAATACAAATTAATGAACTAAACCTGAGATTGTAGTCCATCACGAGTGTGAGCTTAGAGTGGTGGCTACTCTACAACACACACAGGGACCATGGGGAACATAAGCAGCCACCCTCCAGAAGGAAGGACAGTGTCAGCACCAATTCAGAGAGGATTTGAGGATCTACAGCCGAGTGATACACAATTTAGATACATTTTTGTTAATAGTTAAGGTACTTGAATGCATTTTTAAGATTTAACTTCTGTGTTTAGTGTCACTTGATGTATCTGCAGGTCATTAAGTACTGAAGTATCTTAAGATTTTACACCTGCATGGGTCTCTGCAATGTAGACACAAAATCTTTTGATACTTCGGCACTTGCCAACCTACAGCCTTCCGGAATGTATGATGTGAATGCCCCCGGAGGCTGCGCGTAGCTGAAGGTACGTCACTGAAGAGAAACAAGGGACAAGGAAAACAAAATGTTTTGCTCATGATGAAAGGTTTTGAAAGTTTATATAGAAGAGAACATTTACAAAGTTACGGTAAAGATTAGACACTAGAAAAAATAACATATGGAGATCCTGACAAGCCAAGAGTCAAGCTAAGATCTGAGGGGAGGATTTTAAACTCAAGTATTGGAAAGTTACCATGTAGAACCTTCACAAACATCTTACATAATAATTAATTAAGAATTTGTACAAGCTGCACAACAATTACAAGAAATATTCATGTATGTTTTTTTGGAACACCTAATAAGCTTGATGTAGAATTCATAGATACCAACTATCCACAGACTGCAAAACAAGACATTCCAAAGACGGGGTACAAAAACAATTTGTTCTAATAACATATTTGTAGCAAGCAAACCTGTTATTATATAAAGAAAGTTACATTAGCATACAAGCAATTAATTTAATCATTAGTAAAGCATATCATTATTTTTCTTTATCATAAGGAAGAGGGTGAAGGCCGCAAAACATGAACAGTCTCAGCAAATGTGTAAATGTGTGAGGGATTTGACAGACTAAAATAAATGGAGAAAGGTCCACTTTACTTAATATCGCTGTAACCACTGTCTCCACGACAGGACATGCAATCAAAATTTTCACAGTACAATTTGACAGAGATTCTCCAACCAAAAGGGAAAAAAATAGCTTCACTGGAAGTCAACCTTTAAAACAAGATCTACAAATAAGAAGCATTAAGGATACAAAAGACCATATAGAAAATATAGAAAAGGCAGCTGAATCATACAGTATGTAATTTGGGAGGTCAGGAAAAGGCCAGTGTGGGAAACAGAATTGCAGCCAGGATTTTTATTTAAGTGGTTGAATCCTGAAATGTTAAAATCATTATGTTCGTTGTTTACTTGTCACCTCAGCTGAGCACAAAGAGCGTCTGCGTCTTCATCCGTGTTTAATTCCGATTTCACCGTTAAACACGAAGCTTTGTTAGCCTTGTTTTTCCTTTGTCCTCATTTACAGATCTGCTTGTTAGAAAGGCAAACAAAAAACTATGTACATTGCAGGTTCCTGTGCTAATGAAAGACATTTCTTGTTGCTTAGAACCTGTTTATACAAAGTCTGTATTTATGGCACAAACATAGTACAAATTACCCTGACAGACTGCTAACAAGGAAACTGACTCAAGTTGGAAACTTGCTGAGCAAAACACCCTGGTCTTGGGAGAATATGTTTTTTTCCAGAGGTGAGTGAAAAGCACTTACCTCATAGTTCTCCTTTAGGCTGGGTTCCCACCTAGGCGTTCAAAATATGCGTGTATGGCGCGCATTTTGCGGTGCATGTTTTAACCGCGATTTGCAGCCCACAAAACGCGCGTCAAATGCGTAATGTATACACGTTGAAATACGCCCCAAAGAAGCTCCTGTACTTCTTTGGGCGTAGGGCGTTTTTCAGCACGTTCCGACACGCTGAAATATGCCCAAGTGAGAACCATGCCCATAGGAAATAATGGGATTTCACTTGCAAGGCGTTTTACAGCGCGTCGATCAGCCCTGTAAAACGCCCAGGTGTGAACCCGGCCTTAATGGCTTTAAAATTATTGCTCTCACTCCATTTGTGGCGATATGCAACATGTGCGGCACGTAGGCGCATCTGACACATATATGTGTGTGCATGTGGGGGTGCGGACTTAAAAAATTTTTTACAAAAAATTAATGTTATGCTTCTTTATTTTTTTTATCAAGCTTTCATTTTTGTATTACTTTTTTTTTTTACATGCAACTTTATTGCTATTACATGGGGGGCTAAGAAGCCCATGATGGGATAGCCAATTTACATGACAGGTCCTCTTTATGGAGACATCAGGGGTCTCCTAGACCCCTAATGTCACCTAGGGACCTCCAGAGAAGCTGATGAAATGGCTAAAACGCATTAGCAGGAGTGCTATGTCTGGTTTTATGCCGTGATAGAATAACAACATTTTTTACTGGGTCTTTTGCTGTATGCAAACACTTTTTTTTAACCATTTATAATGAAGGATTGGTGGCAGCTTTGGTTATATACCGATATTTCATGGAGGTATATTGGAGGGAGGAAGTAGAGCACACTTTTTGTCTTTTGAGATCATCACACTTATATGATTTTTTTGGAGATCCTGTTCCAAAACCAAAGGCAATGTGGAGCTGCACCCCTTTTTGCACCTATACCAGCCTCCGCGTGATATGTAGATCAAAGATCACCCCTTTGATCTGCAGATTAATGAAATAGAGTAAATACAAAGAACCAATTATGTTTTTTTGTATATTTGTTCAGAAGGTCAATTTTTACTAAGAGCAACTGTATTACACAGCAAGTCCCGGCTGTCATTTTGACAGGCATGATTTGCCAGCAAAAGGTGCAGTGGAGAGCAGGAGTGGAGGTGAATAACAGGGAATGCTACGAACACCCTGCATACTACAATTTTTATTTTTTGGGGGCGGTAAGTAGGATGCCCATCGTCCACAACTGTTTAAAAAAATATTGGAGCACTAGACAAAGTAGCAGCTTTAGTCCCTCCATTTCTTCAAATGACATTAAAGTGATAATAAACTCAAGTGATAATTTTAAAAAATACATTCAAGTAGCTTTAACTATTAACAAAAATGTATCTTTTTTTTGTATCACTCGGCTGTAGATCCTCCAGTCATCTCTGAATTGGTGCTGACACTGTCCTTCTTGGAGGGTGGCTACTTACACCCAAAAAAGTCACTGTAGTATACAGGGTGTGGCATTCCCTGCTTGTTAATAGTTAGGCCACTTGAATGCATTTTAAAAAATTAGCACTTGAGTTTAGTTTTACTTTAATAAGGATTGCAAGATATGTGGCAGCCCAGAGGCATGTTCCACCTCAGAGACCTACTGGACAGAGTTACTAACAGGCTACAGTCATTTGAACAACTTAAAGAGAAGCATAACCTCCCTACCAGAGCCATTTACTCGTATTTGCAAATGAAACACTTTGCCCAATCAATCTAAAAAAACCTGATATTCCCCTTCCGCACACCATTCGAAACACAATGTTTGGCCCCCCACTCCTCCAGGGGCATGATTTCCTGTCTCTACAGCATATTAAACGAAGACCCAGTAGCGGGCACGGCTGACTTGCCCTATATGCGGAAGTGGGAAGGTGCCCTGGAAACTACAATCTCACCCAAACAATGGGAAAGCATATGGAGAATGGCAGCAAAGTCTTCAATTTGCTCGATTTATAGAGAAAACCAGTACAAAATAATGTACCATTGGTATCATACACCAGACTTTCTCCATAGGCTTAACCCAAAGCTCTCACCGAACTGCTGGAGATGCAATAGAGCCAGAGGCACCTTATTCCATATATTCTGGGCTTGCCCGAAACTACTGCCCTACTGGGGGAGGTCAAACACACCCTGGAGCAGCTGGTGGGGCGAACACTTTCCAACCACCCCATACACTACTTATTAGGTTTGCCCTTCCCTGGACTCTCTAGAATAGATAGAAAGCTAGTCATGCATATCCTCACAGTGGCTCGCTGTCTTATTCCACTACAATGGAAACGGAATTACCCACCCTCTAGACTAGAACTATTTGCTAGAATCAAGGACGTCCAGGTGATGGAGTATTTAACAGCTAGGCTGAACAATACAATTGGGGCACATGAGAAGGTATGGAAGGCGTGGCATGCCCACGAAGTGAACACAGACTGAGGAGAAGGAGTGGTGGATTGGATACAGAGGCATGGACTCAGTTAGGGACTACTCAGGAGGGGAGGGATGCGGAGGACAAAAGCTTGGATGGAGGCCTGGTTCATGCTGTAAACTTAGATGGTCATCCTGGAAGAAGTTCGTATATACTTTCATTTCTTTTCTTCTTTCATTTCTTTCTTTTTGCTAAGTTATATATGTATTAAATAAAGTTAAAACGCTTCAAGACAAAAGGTCATTCGCAAGCCATTGAGCTACGTAAATAGAGAACTGCTGGAAAGTCTGAAACATAGTCCATACAGTGATGGCAAGGTTTAACACTATAAGACTGTTATGATGTATAAAAAAAAGGGACTACCCCATTTTGTGCTTAGCATGGAAACAGCCCTCTCATATACTGCGGGACCTAATAGGCTCTTTGGTGTACTGTTAATTAATCTTGAAGCCACAAAACATGTCATAAGCTTTGTACTTTTGTATTTCAACTATGCAACTTTCATAATAAAAATTGTCAATTATAAAAAAAAAAAATAAGGATTGCAATAAGGACAGATAAGCCACCCCATCTGCATTGTCTATACTGGCACATAACTGCCTGCAAGTGCCTCCTCCTTTGCAGTATAGACACATTTTTATTCATTTTTACAGAAATAAAACTTCATTTAAATGTGCCTTTTGTGCCTTCAATTAAATGTGCCTTAATGTTAATTACTTACAGTTAACACTGATGAAACCTCGCCAAAGTTATGCACCTTGGAAGAATTTCAGTGTAAAAACCAGCACTGCATACAAGAGGGCTGGAAGTGCGACGGTGAAGACGACTGCCTGGATGGGAGCGATGAAAATGTTGACGCCTGCTGTACGTACTTGTCATTCACAACTTATTTATTTATAGATGAACCCAGACGGTGCATTACCGCTGTCTATTCCAGCGGGTGTCCAGGGCTCCCAAGTCATATAACTGTGAATGTATTAACAAGAATTATAATTGCTTCATTATGTAACAAGGCTATAAGGACACCGGTTTACAACCCAGAAAAATGTCAAGTGAAGCTAACACGGAAAACTCAACTTCACCTCAAGTGCTTCCTTTATCCATACTGCAAGCCATTGTATAAATATTCTTACTGCTGGTAATGTTCCTAGACCCATTCACTGAAGTGAAGAAGCATTACCCGGCAATGTATTAAAGCATTATTATCAGACCACTAATGCTTTGTGTCCTTATAGTATTAAAGTGTAGGGCACGTTTTCCCATTATGCATGTCTATGGACAATTTGTACTGAGCGGGAGTAAGATACAAACCGTTGTGACTCATGTGAGTCATGGGTAACTTAAAGTGCTACTAAACCCAAGAACAAAATTTTAATATATTGCAGCTTTACATGTGCTGGCTGCATTCATTTTCTTGTATCTGCCTTTTTTCACTCACTGTATTTTACCTATAGAGGAGCAGTGCTGTCACCCCCGGACAGGCAGTGCTTTGGAACTACAGAACACATCCCTTCACTTCTTCTCCACAACCTAATAGGCCATTTGGTCCTAACACACTTCCTAAAAATATTGTTTGAGATAATACTGCAGCAAACACAGGACAGAACTGGAGCCGGCTAGGGTGAGAAGGCGACACCACAGTATTCCTTACCTCTATCAGTAAAGACGGTGAATCGGCAGGACTGGGATGACACCGGGACCTCTTAAAACCAGAGCAGGCAACGTGTGTAAGGCCAATGGTTCACTGGCTGGATGTCGTTGCTCAGGATGCTGATGGAGCAATCCACCAAGTGTCAGACCAAGAGGGAAGTCAGGTTGAAGCTGAGGTCATACACAGGGAGCCGAATCTTGAGGTGCCGAATCACAGATCAGGAGCAGGGTCAGGAAACGTAGGACAGGGTCATACACAGGAGATCATAGAGCAGAGGTACCGAATCAGGAGGAGGAAGCAGAGTCAATTGGTCACAAGCCTGGTTCATACACAGGAAGTCAGGATACAGGAACAAAGTAGAGGGCACACAGGGACTAGTTGAAGACCACTTAGCAACTTGGTCATGGCTTCATGTCTGTTTATATATGATATTGTGCATGCTTATGAGCTTGCACCTGTACGCTAACGAGCATGCTTCCGCGTGCTCACGTACGCATTAACGTTCCCGTAATGCACCCGTTTATGTGCTAAAGTGCGTTTTCCAGGACAGTTAAGCAATGGATTGCATACTTGTGTGCGGGCACGTTTTTGAGCAGGAGTCCATCTGCAGGTAAGTCTCTTACACAAATTTTGGTAGATAAAACAATTCTCATAAGTGTATTTAGCTGTTTTGGCTAGAGTTCAGTTTTCAAATACTCCACCTTAATACCCCTGCTAATAATTGTAATTATCTCCTATCATGTTCATCATTATTACCAGATATTCTTATACCAGCCCATAGAAGAACTTGTGACATTGTAAGTGTCACCTTTGCCCATAACCTGTGTTTATTGAAAAGTTGTGTATCAGACCTAATTATCTGTCGTATCTTATTCAGCACTGCTTAAGGTCAAACAGATCATAAACCCAATTTTTGTGATACACCGCTCCAGAAGCAATGAAAATTAATGAGAAAGATTTATAATAACCAGACTAATTGTTCAGCTCCAACGTCTGGATTCTCAAGTGTTGTTGAAATAATTGCAAAGTTATAAAATTTAACAAGTTCCAATGCAGAACGGTAGAATGCTGGTCATACGTATAAGAATAAGAATCTGAATAAGAAATAATTGGAGAGAAGGACGGTTAAGATTTTGCTCATAGTAACTGCAATTTTTTTTGCTTTCATGCTGGGATTGGCTAGCATGGGACACTTTCCATGAATCCATGGGACGCTTACCTTAATGTGCCTTCACAATTTACTTTAAGCAATAGTTAGGAAAACCTGGTTAGCTTTTCCTTCATTTCATGCCCTACAGAAACAACATCAAATGAGAGAAACTTCTTCAGACCAAACAAAATGTCTTTCCAACTCATCAAACCTAGTTACCCCGTTTGAAAATATCCCTTTAATTGTCGTGCTGGTGACAATTAAAATCTAGATTTTTTTTCTCATGTTCAATGCTGGTGATAGTGGTAACCAAGACGAATAGAGAGGGTGATCAGAGACACAGGCAACAATGAAAACTCAATAGTGGTCATAACCCCTCACAACTTTATCTACTTAAGATAAGCAGACGTCTGTGTCTCCACCCTGGATTTAGCACCATGGAGAGACCTAAACTGAAGTACCTGCCCATTTCTTTTGCCAGTGGAAACACTAAGGGGTCAGCTCACAAAAATGCATTAAAAGTCCATAATAACAAAACTGTTTTTTATTTGTGCATCACTCAGCAGTAGATCCTCAAATAATTTCTGACTTTGTGTCCTTCCTTCTGGAGGGGGGCTACTTTTGTTACCCACGGTCCAGTGTGTACTGTAAAATAGTCACCGTTTCAAGCTCACTCCTGTGATGGATATTTAATTAGCTAATTTGTATTGAAAATGTAGTCCATCACGGGAGTGAGCTTGCAGTGTTGACTACTTTACAACACACACAGGGACCATGGGGAACAAAAGTAGTCACCCTGCAGAAGGAAGGACAGTGTCAGCACCAATTCAGAGTTGGTTTGAAATCTACAGCCGAGTGATACACAAATGAGATTCATTATTGTTAATAGTTAGGGGTACTTGAATGCATTTTCAAGATTGAACTTCTGAGTTTAGTGTCAATTTAAGTGTTGGTTATCTGGAAGACTAAATGATCCTTGATAAGGGTATGTAAGACCAAAATGGACTACTGGAAACACTTTGTTATACACTGAGTGGCCATTTTATTATGACCACCTGATGTTTGTAGACAAATTAGCTATAATTAGCTATAATTTTGCGCTGAAGTTGCTAGAGGCCCAGAACATTATAAATAGGGAAGCAGGTTATTTACCACGGGAAACAACACGATTTAACAGCCTTTGAACGTGGGATGATTGTTCAGATCCATGGAGCGAGTATTAGCAAAACAGCAGAATTCATTAAATATTCAAGAGGGGCTCATTGTTAAAGTGTTTAAATCTGTTAAGTGTAAAAATATACCTGCTAATCATACTAGAAATCTTGTCAGTTGATAACTGTGCTCTCTGCCTGTGCTGCACAGTTATCAGTGATATTGTTCCCAGTTATCTCTGAAGACCACGGTGCCCTTTTCCATCGATGTTATGGAGAAGAGGAGAGGGAAAATTTCTGTAGTCCTGTCCCAGGGTGACACCACTACTTCTCCATAGATACAATAAGGTAAGTAAGTGTCGACACCTTAAGACAAAAAGTGCGTTACTGCCAGGTGAAAATAAAGGGAAATATAAAGGCTGAAAAAAGAAAACTAATGCAGCCACCACCACCAGGATTACCAGGTAAAATAAAGAAAAGCCTGAAACACATCTAAGGACTGCTAAGCTGCAATATATAACATTTTTGTAATTGGGTTTAGATACACTTTAAACTGGAAATCCCTTTTGACTAAGGTGTGTTCTTCCCCCAAATAGGTGGGAAATAAGATTTGGGCTTTACATTGTCTCTTGCATGGAGGTTTTGTAGTTTCTCCAGGGACCTATAAGAATTAAGTTGGCATATTCTTCTATTTTAAAACTGGATTCCCTCTAAACTGGTCCCAATGTGTAATGAATATAGCTGTGGAATGGGTATAAAACCACGAGCTCTAAGGGCAGCAACTGATGTGAATGGTTTTCTTCACTATCTATAAAGATTAACTTCTTTTTAGTCCAGTTAATTTTTTACTGTACTGGGACCAAAATTGTTAAAAAAATAAATAAATGTTTAACGTAGGTTGCGTAAAAGCCAATTATGCTGCCACTAGAAGATCACTTTCTGGAACATGAATCACTAAAAGGCTGATTACCATTTGGTTGTTAACAATATAAAAATTATGAGCCATTGTTTCTGGAATTAAAGCTTATCTCGGTGTTGACAAATGACTTAGTAGCATTCATTTTCTTTTGAACAAAATACCATTAAAAACTCATTTAGCTCTTTATTCATCTGTTAATAAAAATAAATGCTATCTGACACGCTCCCTCATCGCGCTATAATTTTGGAACCCCATTTACATGCATTATTTTGGAGCCGGGCTCATTTGCAAGCAGCTCATGTTAAGTGTTTTCACTTGCGGCTTCTTGTTTTGCTAGTGAACCACAGCTGTCCGGGAGATCAATTTAAGTGCCAGAGTAACCGCTGCATTCCCAAGAGGTGGCTCTGTGATGGCGCCAATGATTGCGGAAATAATGAAGACGAATCTAATGAGACCTGCTCAGGTAAGATGTGTGAGCGAGTCTTTGTACGCAACATTAAACTGTAGCTTGTCTCAATAACCCAGTGATTTCTTACAGCTCTGGGTAGCTCCCACAGTGGCAAACACACGTTACAAGTCCCTGAAACATGTTGACTGCCTTTTGTTATTCTCTTGACACTTGTAGAATTAATAAGAACCCATTTCTGGATTCCTAATATGTGTGTTTGATGCTCCATCTGGTTTAACCACACAGGCTTCCCAAACCAGGTGAACCCTATTTTGGGAGGACCCCGACTTGGTGGAGCCCTGATTAACTAAAGTCATTTGCACCTTTTATAAAGACTTTTCACCTACAAATTCAGGATTTGGGTCCAGCACCTTGGTTCCATCTCTATGGGGTGGAAGCAAAGTGAGCTCTATTTTGAGAGGACCCTGGCTTGGTAGATCGCTGCTAAACCAAGGTCATTTGGACCTTTATAAAGACTTCTCACCTACAAATTAAGAATTTAGGTCCAGCACTTTGCTTCCATCTCTATGGGGTGGAAGCAAAGTAAGCTTTATTTTGAGAGGACCCTGGCTTTGTAGAGCGCTGCTGAACCAAGGCCATTTGGACCTTTATAAAGACTTCTCACCTACAAATTTAGGATTTGGGTCCAGGACCTTGCTTCCACCTCTGAGGTCAATCACTTCCAGTACCTAGCTCAATCACTGCCAGTTCAAATGCTTCTTCTTGTGTTGGTCTTCTTACTGCACTGTACATAATGTTTACTACAAGGATGTATCAAGCAGAGTGAGACTCAATCACAGTGATTTTATAAGATGTGCAGAGCTGGCAGAGCAGAGATAAGCGAAACTGAGAGTTTTCATTTACCTAAAATTATGGTGAAAATCAGGAAATTTTACCATTTTGGTGAAATGCATCAGAGTCAATGGGGAAGGAAAAATTTAGATGGGCTCTAGAGGGTTACTGACGCTTATTTCAAGTACCCTGGATCTGTTCTTAAGCCTTCATTACTTTAGGGAGAAAAAAGACGGGGGTAGTCAAATTAAAAAGTTTAAGCTGTAGTACACAGATAATGATCAAATAAACCAAAAAGAAAAATAACACAAGCATACGGTACTAAGTAAAATAAACCTTTAAAAAAAAAAAAAAAAAACAATGTTCACTTAAGCAGCTTGATGAGCAAAACTGATGATTTCCGTTTTGAAAAAAATGTGCTAATGATAAAATATGTAATTCTGCGTTCAATTCAATTTTACAACTCCCCTCATTCATAATACATAGATTTTGGTGTCAGAGGCTTTACAGGTTAAAGAAGCTGGTGGGTGAGTCCACCCTACAGTATCTATAAAAAGCAGATATATAATTTCTGGGTGAAAGGATCCTCTAGGGTAAGTTTATGTGGGCATGAGACTCAGAAGCAAATTTAGTGCTGCTTTGAGACATCATGCTTTAGTGTGCTTTGTGAGAAAATGAATTGAAGATGTGTTTCTGGTAAATTTTCCATGGATTTATGATGGTTTAGTCATGAGTTTACCATACGTTCACATTTTAATCCTTTTAATGTTCACAGAGAAATTATAGCAATTCAGGCACAAAAGAACAAGACGTGCTGGATTTGCAAAAGAGCAACATGGTCCTATATGTTAAAAATGCATACGCTTTATTTTAGATCCTTCAAAATTGGGCATGTCTGCAGAAAAATCTCCATGTAGACAATCCCTTAACATGCCCTACAGTTCTCCTATATTCGTCTCAATACAGTTGTGCCTTACAAATCCTCCCCCGCCATATCATTCATCAGTAGGGGCCAAAGGAAATACCCAACACTTCCAAGTATGAAGGAGTATGTTGCTAGCCCATTTGATAGCTCTGCACCAATTAGCATGATCACGCAGAGGTTAGTATATGGCGCTGTGGAGGCCTCCATCAAGGTCCAAGTCCACATTTTCGAATACAAATTTCAGTGGTCCATTGGGGTAAAAACTTAAAAGGAAGGTCTGGCTGCGGTATTTAATTTTTTTTTTAATGTAATCTTTATTTCGGAGTTTTCATACATTTATGACAGAGAAAACATGGAAAACAAGGATATTAGGGTCATACAATCAGAGACAATACAGTCCGGATTAATCAGTTAGCTGAGTGCCATCTGGCCCAACTTATACATGTTCAACAAGGTTTTTCCGGCTGGTCATGATCAATGAGCTCAATTACCCTATTAGGGGGAACTAGGGAAGGAACCTGGGAGGCGGGGTAGGAGGGGAGGGGATCAAGGGTGCAATGTAGAAAACAAAAAAAAAAAACAGATCCTGCATGTGACCAACAGTGGTCAGCCTTAGGGTACCACTAACTGACTTTAACTTAACGTACTTAAACACTTTACTGCCTGCCAAGTGCTATAGGAAATATGACATCGGTGGACAGATCAGGTTCACTTCACTGCATGTTATTGCCGTTCGGTAGTAGCCGAATCCTGGTTATAGTGAAGCCAGGTAGCCCAAACAGAATAATGTTTTGCGTACTTATCGTTACATGTAGCCAGCCATTCCTCCGAGCTCTGGATATCCGAGACCAGTCTGCTCCAATCCTCCACCGAAGGCACCGTTGTCTGCTTCCAATGTCGGGGGATTAAACGCTTGGCCGCGTTTAGGAGATGGGGAATAAGACTGGATCTATATTTGGATATACCCTGAGGTACCGAGTGTAGAAGAAAGGGGGCCGGGAGGAAAGGCATCTCTATTCCCAAGAGGGTATGAATCTGAGATTGAATCTGTCGCCAGAAAGGTTGGATTTTGGGGCAATCCCACCAGATGTGCAAATGCATACCCTGCCCTCCACAGTCTCGCCAGCATAAAGGTGACACCGAAGGATAAATACGGTGCAAAGTGTGGGGGACACGGTACCATCGGGTGAGTAGCTTATAGTTTGTCTCTTGGACTCTGGAATCGACGGAGGACGAATGAGTGAATCGGAGAATATTTGAAGTTTCAAACTCCGTGAATCTTACCCCATGTCCCTTTCCCACTCTGCTAGGAAGTGTAGCGACCCCTGGGAGTCCAGCGGTATTTAATTTCAGCACTGTCCCCTGAAAACTCTCTGAGGGGAATTTATAAAAACTGAAGCAGACAAAATCTGGAGCAGCAGTGTATGGCAACCAACCAGCACCCACATTTTTCATTCTCAAACCTTAACTGAACAAACTGAAGAGAGAAGCTAACTGCTAACGAAGCTAACGAAGCTAACGAAAAAAAGCTAACAAAGAGAGAAGTACTTTGCGGAGCACTGGGGAACATGTCAACAGATAAACAGAGACGGAGATCGAAGGGGAAGGAGAAGGAGCAGCAAGAATGTAGAAAGACGGATTTATGCTTTTATCTCGTGGAAATAGTCTGTCTATTTAAAGCCTTGGTTCTCATGGGCAACTGCTCCAGATTCTTCTGCTCCCGTATTAATACATTCCCCCACTATTCCCTGATCCTGCACCACTTGTCTTTTGGTTAGAAATGACAACCATCATTATCTATTCCACTTTCTGTAAACCCAGGCTGCCATAGTTATGACCCCCACCCACCACCACCACCAGAGGAGAAGAGAAAAGACATGTGATATCAGTAAACCAGGTAGAAAATTGTAGGAATAAAGTTAATGATGATATATGTTTTCTTAAAAAACATGCTGTGGGAGGGGTGGGTGGTTATCAGAATGTGGGCAATAAAGTTCTGTGAACTTCTTGTTTTTCCTTGCATGGGCAAAGCACAGATTCACTTTAAGCTCTACTTTACAGTCATGTGATAGTTGAAATCCACTTTAACTGTAATAGCTATCTTATCAGAACTCCCATACTGCTTTCTTATGTCTGTTTGAGGTGATTGTGATACAGTACACCTGAACCATTTGTTGAAAGAACAAAGTGCCCATTACTAAAGAAGACAAATCAATAGTGTGTTAAGCACTCAGTAGTTTCACACATCTGAGTGCTGGAAAACATCAAATTTGATGATGTTTTAGTTGTGTTTTTCTGCCTTTAAGATAATGACCATTTTTCTACTCCTGTTGACAATAATTTCTAAAAGACAGTTTTTATCAGCACCACCGTGTGACCCCTTTTACACCAGTGGGCTGATAATGGAAGTACTGTAATAGAAAATGGAGACATGTACTTAAGGACTTTTTTCCTTTAAGCATGTTATTCTTGAACAATAGTTTGCCTGTTTTTTTTATTTTTCTTGCTCTTGCTCTATTCTCTTGTTTATTGAAAATAATTGGGATTGCTTACTCAGAATATGTCTTTAATTTTTATTAGCCGCTTGCTAGTCTTATGTGGTCATTGAGTGTTGTGAGGACCGGAATAAAAGATGGTTTAAGGAATGATGTGTAATTTCTCTAAAATTAACTTTTAGCCTTTGTTTGAGTCAGGAACTTTGAGGATGGAACATAAGATTGCAAGCTTCACAGGGACAAACATTGACCTGAATGGTGAAGTGTACTTTGTGGAGCACTGGGGAACATAATGTCAACAGATAAACAGAGACGGAGATAGAAGGGGAAGGAGCAGCAAGAATGGAGAAAGACGGATTGATGCTTTTATACCTCGTGGAAATAGTCTGTCTATTTAAAGCCTTGGTTCTCAACTGGTGGGTCGTGACCCAAAAGTGGGTCACGACCCCGTGTTCAGTGGGTCGTAACATGTCTTCCACTTTTCTAGGTGAGATGCTTCTCAGCCTCCCCCTAGCACAGCACTTTCAGTTCTCCGCCACGCAGCCTTTCATAATATGTTGCCTAGCACTGAGTGTCAGCTTGAGGTGGGTTGGGCTGGGGTTTTGGCCATGAGGGAGCTCCATCCATATGTGCATTGCTTATAGCTCCCTCACATGTCCTATAGAGATGCCTGGACCAGAGTGAGATCACATTCTGGCTCCCAGCACCTCTACAGGGTGCGCAAGGGTGCTGTACAAGCAATGCACATATGGATGGAGCTCTGTCACAGTACAGCACTGGACCCCAGGCTGAGGATCCACTCCAGTTCTTGTAAGTGTGCATGTGTGTGAGATTGCATCTGTGATTGTGTATGTATGTCAGTGTTTTTGAGGGCCCGTTAACACTAGTACAGTGCATTAATCACATATTACCGTGTGATTTACCGTACTGTACCATGCAATTGCACCTACCGTGAGTTCTGGTGTTGGCACCTCCCACCCACAGTTTGTACGCCCGCACCGGAATGGTGGTACCCTAATGCTGTGTGTTCCATTGCAGTGTGACTTGGGTTGCGACTTAATGACCAAGGGCAAATGTGGGTCCTGAGGTTACACAGGTTGAGATCCACTGATTTAAAGGAGATGTAAACCCTTACTGAAATACAGTTAGTGTGCTTGACTAGAGCACTGTGTTTAAACAATTGGCATAATAAAGTAGTTGCTTTCACCTTCTTTTCAACCTTTGCTACATCTCAGTGCTGCTGGTCTCTCTGCCAATAGTCTAGCAGTTGCTGTCTGTAGTTTCTCAGGGTGGGTTTCTTGATGGTAACACCAGTAGACCATGCCCGTGCAATGTGAATCCACACCGCTGTTCTTCTCTCCACTGGTAGAGCAAGTGACAAGGTGACTATGTAGGAGAACAACTGAGACATAGGGACAGAGCTTGGTCCCCCTATATAACAGGAATCACCTGAAGCAGGACACAGCATGCACTATTTTTTCAGATCGCACTGCACTGGAACGGAGGGCATTCCTGTACTTCGCGTTCCAGTGCGGGCGTTCGCACTGCGGACGGGGGCGTGTCTGATGTGCCATTGACATAAATGGCACCGACGCACCCCCTCCCACCCCAGAACGCAGCCCGGCTTCATGGATGCAACCGGGCGCGAACTGCACTAGATATGGTGTGGCTGGGTCCTCATGGCGGGATTGCCAAGTATTATTTGAATGAAAACTGCAGATTTACAAATAATGCAAATTACTTTTGCAATAACTTCTTGTCTACATTCACTCAAGCAATGGCTGCATAGCCTTTCCTGGGGCAGGGTTTCTGATGGTCGACAACAGTGGACCATGCCTGTAGAGTGTGCATTGGCATGTCTGCTTGTGGTCTCCATTGGGAGAGTGTGTGACAGAGTGACAATGCAGAAGAACACTTTGGTTCAAGGACAAAGCATTGTCACTTTATAATAAGAAGTGTATGAACAAGGGCCCTTCAGTCAGGACCACCATATATTATTTGAATGAAAGCTGCATACTCTTAAATTACTTTAAAATCTCAAAGCTTATATGATATTTTAGTAATTGGGTTTACATATATTTTCATTTTAAATATCTGTGTTCTCTTAAGTTCCTGCAACATTCATACATTTTTATATAATATCCAAACTTTTGTACACACCAACCCAGTGGTGTGTTTAGGTTTTGTGCTACCCTAGGCAGGATGGAAATCGGGCACCCCCCATCTAAATTTTCCCCACCCCTCCCATCCTGTTTAAGATATTTTGTGTAACCTGTCAGTCACAGCATACAGTGCGGGTGCTGTATCTGGCTTCTAACAGGTTGTGTTAGTAGCGTAGCAGGGAAGTCGGGGTCTCAGGTTAGCATAGAAATATTATCTTATTGGCTTTGCAGGGTTTAAGCCTGGGACCCTGCAATGCCCACAAATAGGCCCTGCAAACCCCACCACAGACCCCACACAGCCCACCATAGACCCTGCACAGCCCACATAAGACCTTGCAGAGCCAAACACATACCCCACATAGCCAGCCTGAGGCCTTGTAGAGCCCACCACAGACCCTGCATAACCCACCTGAGACCTTGTGGAACCCACCAAAGCCATAGGCCCCACATAGCCCACCTGTGACCCCATGCAGCCCATAATAGACCCCGCATAGCCCACCAGAGATCTTGTAAAGCCTACCACAGACCCTGCACAGCCCACCTGAGACCTTGCACAGAGCCACCTGAGACCTTTAAGAGCCCACTACAGACCCCACACAGCCCACCACAGACTCTACACAGCCTATCTGAGACCCGGCAAAGCCTACCACAGACCCTACACAGCCCACCTGAGATTCTGAGGTGGGCTGTGCAGGATCTATGGTGGGCTGTGCAGGGTCCCTTTCCCTGCACACAATGTGCTGCTCCTCTTACCTGAAGCCCCCAGCCTGCCTCGGTGAGATTCCACTGTCAGATGGTGGGGTTTAGGCAGCTCAGAGTCCCCCGCAGCTTCTTTCAACAGCACCTCTGCCGGCCGAGCCACATCTGACTCAGTCCCGGCTCCGGCCCTGCCCCCTCCTCCACCCAACAGCAATTTGCCTCATTAGGCAGACGAGGCTGCCTGATTCTGTTCAGCCCAGCTCACCCCACACTGATTTGGGGGTGGTGTTTCTTGCCACCCCCTGGAAAGTGCCACCCAAGGCAAACGCCGTGTTTGCCTTGTGGTGGATACGCCCTTGCACCAACCCATAATTTAGAATTATTTGTCCTTGGACAGACTGGTGCCATCTCAGTATAAGGAAGCCCAAAACTCTGATAAGAAACGTCCTATATTATTCCATTGACTCAAGCTGATTCTGGATGAGATGTGCGAGGCAGGGGTTAAATGTTTTTATCTTTTGCAGGGAATTAATTACCAATGTAGCTGTTCTCTATCACCAATGACAGAACATGCCAAAGGAGCTGAAATTTCTACTGAGCAAGCAATTAGATGTGGAAAAGCTCATAAACCCCCATTAGTGGGACATTTTTACACTACATGCTGCAAAGATGAATTTGCAAAAGTTTGTTGATGATAGTGCAGAAAGGCAATGCTTTCTGTGGCTCAGAAGAGGCCATCTGTTTTTATGACCTCCAGTAAATTATAACAGCAAGCACGGAAACACTAGAGGTTTCAGGTCCTCGTGCTTCAAAAATCTGTTTAAAAAATAATAATAAAGAGCTGTAAACCAACAATTAAAGCAAGAAGTGAATTGTGTTTCACCTTCCACCAAGATTAATAATTGACCAATCGACTGATCAAATGTTTCCCCATAGTGTACATGAGATGATTGGCTTGTCATGGAGAAGGTTATGGATGATAAGGGTATAAACCTTGTTTATTAGGTAGATGTGAGAGGCAAATCACAGTGTGGTCTGTTCATAAAAGGTTGAATGTCAAACTCACACAACATTTAGGCTGGGTTCACACCTAGGCATATTGAATATGCGCGTTTGTCGCGCGATTCACGGTAAAAAAATTTGTGACAAACGCACGTTTCCGAGGTTTTACTTGGCTGTATCCCAATGGATACGCGCGATAAAAACGCCCCAAAGAAGCTCCTGTACTTCTTTGGGCGTAGGGCGTTTTGTAGCGCGTTCATAGGGCCTGTAATACGCCCAGGTGTGAACCATACCCATAGGAAATAATGGGATTTCGGTGTTTGAGCGTTTTGCAGAGCGTAGGGATACGCTACAAAACGCCCAGGTGTAAACCGGGCCTTACACTTGCTTATGAATTGTTAGCATGATTAAAAAAACTAATTTGCGGTCATTATTCACACCATAGGAGAGTATCAAAACCCCTCAAAATAGGAATATATTGCAGCATGCCAGTCCTTAGATGAGGGATGAGCATTATCTTTCGGGCTCTCTCCCCTTTATTTCTCCATAGTAATCCTGCAAATAACACACAATCTGTCCCGAAGTGGCTATGCTCACTCATTGTACAGTATCCATTGTAGCCATCCAGGCTGGACATATTTATAAAACCGAGAACAATCAATCTTTATTTAAGGAGCAAATACACACTGTAAAGTTCCTACCATGTATACCCAACCCACTAACGAGCTTCACAATTGCAGCTTACTCAATTTCTGGATGCCATTAGAGGCGATGGCACGCTTGTTTGCCTGCACCTGGGATACAATCACAGTGAAAGCCAGTTTGGCAATCTGAGCAGTGTTTGCTGTGAATTATCCAAGAACAATAAATGTAATAAATTGTAACAAAGCAGTCCTTAGATGTGGTGGCTGTGCTACTTTTCTTTTTTCAAGAACATTTTCAGCAAGTACAGAAAATATACTGTATGTTGGTTTTGCTAGTAATGCAACATATTTGCTATTTCACTTATGCTTTTCCACCACTATGTAATGTAAAAGAAGAGAGCAGGAGTATAAACCAAGTGAGGAGACTAGGGAGACAACGCTGTTACTCCATAGATTCATCTCCCTAGGACAGGAAGTGCGTTAATGGCAGGCTTACCAGGTGAAATAAAGAAAAAACCCTGAAACACATCTAAGGACAAGTAATCTGCAATATATCAAATGCTTGCTTTGTGTTTAGATATGCTTTAGGGCTCATTTCCACCAGCCCGTGTGCGCATCGCACTGTACCGTGCATGCATGATTTTTGTTTGCAATGGTAGAGCACTTGAACGCAGGGCATTGTATTACCATTCGGGCAGGGGGGCGTGTCCGCAGTGCCATTTACATGAACGGCACTGCCACGACCCTTCCCGACCCAGAACACATGGAGACTTTGTGTATACGATCCCTGGCGTAATGGGCACTGGACAGTAAGATGAGCGCACGGACTGGTGGAAATGAGCCCTTGAACATGTCTTCCTCTCTTTATCGCTTTTATATAGGAGGTTGGGAGAATTAGTAGTTCACTTCAACTACTTGCTGGAAATTCTTTTAGCCTAAAGAATGAAAACGAATTCACCCACCACATCTAAGGACCATTAAGCTGCAATATATTACATTTTTGTTATTGGCCTACAGTAGAAGTTAAGTCAAAATTTTTATTTTTTTAAATTTTGGATAGAGTAATGGAAGGTTATAACCCCTTTCAGCTTTTTTTTGCCATCTGTTTTCCATTGGGAAGATTTCCCTTCCCTTGCTGTCTGATAGCCACAACAGGAAGTGAGGGGAAATCCTTCCAAAGTGAGGAGTTGTCAGCAGAGTCCTGAAGAACTAGTGTCCCTATTGGAACATTTTCCATCTATTCCTGTTCTGATGACAACCCAAAATTAGGGATTTTCTTTAACTTTCAGTGATAATGTTTACCAGGACAAACTGAGAGGATGAAACTTGAGAGGAGAGGTAAGAATGGTTGTATTTGCCGTAATGCAACTCATGGACTAGTGGCTAGGGCAGCGGGATCATGGGAGGGGGGCTCTAAACCTCTAAACAGTGAGTATAACTTTTCAAGGAAATCTAGAAAATGTTTTTCCTTTTTTCCTTTTCTGTCCACCTCTGGACATTTGTAGTTAAAACCATAGGAAACCGCCATGTCCTGTGTGGAAGTATGCACAGCGCACATCATGGCACACTTACCTTTCAAGTGTGTCCTTCTCCTCTGTCCCCTGCTTGGTCCCTCATGGCCACCATGTCTGCCGCTGTTGCCGCTTCCAGGTTCCCTGGGAATCCTCTTCGAGAGGATGAAACTTGACAGGGGTGCTAAGCATGGTTGTATTTGTTGTAATGCAACTCATGGACTAGAGCCTAGGCCAGCGGGATCACAGGGGGGCCTCTAAAACTCAGGACAGTGAGTATAACTATTCAAGGAAATCTAAATAATTTGTTTTCCCTATTATTTCCTTTTCTGTCCACCTCTGGACATTTGTGGTTAAAGCCGTAGTAAACTGCCATATCCTGTGTAGAATTATGGACAGCACACATTATGGCACACTTACCTTTCAAGAGTGTCTTTCTCCAGCGCTGTGCAATGAATCCTCTGTCCTCTGCCTGGTCCCCCATGGCCGCCATCCCATTATTCGGGCATTGCGTGGCCACTGATGATGTACTGTATGTCAAGAGGAGTCAGAAGGCTTTTCATAGGAAACATATAACCATATCTCTTTTCTGTTGTGTGCTGATCTGTACAGTTAAAACTCTTGGCAAAGTTGTTCTCAACCCGTGCAGTGGGACTACGCTCACCCTGCAAGGGTTAAGAGCTTTTTGTGTCTAGGTGCTAAAAAAAAAAAGTTAGATTCACCTGAACCGCTGAGCCAGCTGGCTGCTACTCCAATCCCTGAAGCCTATCCACTTCTACCAGAAAGACCGATCAAAGAGCATGCCAACTCCGATGATTGAGTGAGTATAACTTTTTTGAATTAGCACCTAGACAAAAACAAACACTTAAACATTGCAATGCGGGTGTAACCCTACTGTAAGGCTTAAAGGAGAACTATGAGGTAAGTGAAAATCACTCATCCTCATAGTTTGAGCCCACGTGTGAAAATGAAACTGTCACACGTCGGCTCAATAGATCGGGAAGTGAGCGAACACATACCGTCGCTCGCTCACTTCTCGATCCTGTCCCTGCAGAGAGCCGTGACTGTCACTCATGGCTCCCTGCAGGGATTCCCCTCCTCCCCGCTCCGATCCTCCAGCGCTGACTGGAAGAAATGAACGGGGGAGGTGGCGGGTACAGTTGGCTCTACCTCTAGATAGGCAGAGTCAGCTGTCAATCACGCAGCTGGGTGGATCTCGACAGTAATGTCGGGATCCGTCCCGGCTGCGGCAGTCTAAGTATACTGCGAGATGCAGCTCGCGGTATACTGAGCTTTGGGTCATGGGAGGACATAAACTAGCGTCCTAAGAAATAGCCCAAAGCAGAGTGCATACATCCTTCAATGGCATATCCTAGCATTCATTTTTTGTAAAACACCTACATGACACACAGGGCAGAGCTTGTAGAAAAAAAAGGCATCATGCTTTGTTTACCTTTTCCAGGGGAGCTTAGTATACAACTAACATGTACAGTAATACATGCTTCCATACAGGCTAAACAGCATCTAATGAAATCAAGTGATCACTTGCAAACTTGTGATTTTCTTTGCCATTGTTCAAGAACAGAGGCTGTCCGCCACAATAATTTCCTTTCTTGATATGTAAAACTAACAATCGTTAGGCTGAATTATCAAAATGTATGATCAGTTACAATGTATTTTCTTCTGCAAATGTGTCCACCAGAAAACGTGGATGATTGACATCAATACGGCAATAGCAAGTAGACTTTTCAAGGAAACATTTAAGAAAATGATTGCTTTATTATATTCATAATTGTTGCCATTACCAGTAATGATATTACTGAAACCAGCGGGTGCAATTTAAGATGTGCATTGTTCACACACGCTGTAATGTGTTCTACAATGCACTGCAGTTTTTTTTTTACTTTATTAAACCTCACAATTTGATCATTTAAAATGACACTAAACTCAGGAGTTAAACCTTAAAAATGTATTCAAGTTCCTTAAAAATGTATTCAAGTTCCTTAACTATTAACAACAATGTATCTTATTAGTGTATCACTCGGCTGTAGATCCTCAAATCATCTCTGAATTGGTATTGACACTGTCCTTCCTTATGGAGGGGGGCTACTTTTGTTCCCCACCGCTCCAAGCTCACTCCTGTGTTGGACTACAATCCCGTGTTTAGTTTACTAATTTGTATTGAGATTGTAGTCCATCATGGGACCAAGCTTGGAGTGGTGGCTACTTTACAACACACAAACACAGGGACCATGGGGAGTAAAGTAGCCACACTCCAGAAGGAAGGAAAGTGTCAGCACCAATTCAGAGAACATTTGAAGATTTACAGCCGAGTGATACACAAATAAGATACATTTTTGTTAATAGTTAAAGGAGAAAGTAGCTGTCACGGGTCGGCTCTGTTTATAGGGAAGTCAGCGAGCACATGCCTCCGATCACTGACTTCCTGATCCTCCATATTTCTCCAGTGCTAACGGAACGGACGGGAAGGAAGCGGGCACAGCTGGCTCTGCTAGATAGGCAGAGCCAGCTGTCAATCATCCCCGCTGTGGGGCGGCCCCATGATCCCACCATATAGCAGGCAATAGCCTGCTATATACTGAGTTGTGTGTCCCCGGAGACACAGTGTATGTCCTCCTATGGTCCTGGGGTGAACTATGGGCAAAAAAAGGTTGCCCCATAGTTCTCCTATAAGGTACTTGAATGCATTTTTAAGGTTTAACTCCTGTGTTTAGTGCCACTTTATCCTCCCTGGCGGTATGATTTTTAATTTTTTTCATGTCATTTTTCGGTCTATTTTTTTTCCGAATGTTTTTCGTCTTTGTCGCTTTTTTCGTTTTTTTAATTAATTTTTTTAAATATCCCGCTGGTTCCGCCCCCCTGCGACGTCTCTGCCCATCTCTTGTAGTATGTCCCTAGTCGCTGACCATTTCCTGTAGCATTGGGACTCTGAATACAGCAGTTGTATTATATGCAGCCCTTTCAGGCGCCACGCATAAGGTCTCCTATATTGCGAAATCTGACCACTCCTCTCATATCACTTCTCAGATTGTCCTTTACAGTCAAAAAGATGGAGAGAAGCATAGATGATTTTTGTTTTTTTTCCCCACAAGAGACAAAGAGAGGTCAATATGCAAGGATGTCAAATACCTTCTGGCCTCTGGAGCAACTTGGCTCTGACTTTTATTTTCCTGCTTTGGAGGAATTATTCTTTAGGAACAGAAAATAAATCAAGCTGTTTGTCAAGTCTGTCATTTGATAAGAGCATCAGAACTCCCCGTGGTCATGGACATGTACATAATTACCAGCTATTCAGATTCATAAGCTCTCGGCGGAATTAAGTATTCTTTCTGTGTCAATATAAAAACCCAACAAAAATTCATTTTTTTTTTAAAGGTTAAAAGCAGGAATCTTGGATAATACGGCCTTGTTTTTTTACAAAGAAAAGCGTATTTATTGCAAAATAAACTTGTAAACAGGACCTGCAATCTAGATGTGCCCCCGCACTTTGACATTTAACCGTATTCTGTGCTTGTGACATTTTTCTACTGTAAACATGCGGAGAGCACTCACTTTTCATGGATTTTAGTACTGAAGCTTTATTTAAGTTTGGCTAATGCATACACAGTAATTTGCGGCGTTTTTCGGTCTGTAAGTAAATTGCTGTAAAAAAAATATATAGGAAGAGACCAAAGCAATTAGTATTCTTGATGAATTGGGTGTCACAACACATCACAAAATAGTTATAACAGTAATGCTAAGAGTAATTTAATAACTGCTGGAGTTTGCAGAGAAACTGACAGGAAAAAAGTGGCATAATTCACAGAGAACATATACAACAGCTTGCACAAAGTACCGCAAATAGGAATTGCAGTTTGAAGAAATAAAACGATAGAAAATTGCATATGTTATGTAAATACTTAATTTGCATCTTTCTCACACGGCTTAATTCAATTATCTATGTAAAGGGAAACGTGTTAAATTTTATTTAGGAGGTTATTCACTAGAGCCGAAGGATGTAGCCGAGAGTTTGGCTAATCCTCCGGCTTGCTTTCGTGGCAGGAACTCTTCGGTTCAGCACTATTCACAATGGCCTGTATGGCAGCCAAATTCAACAGAAGTAAACAGCTGAGCCAAACGTACATGCTTCAGCTCGGCAAAGCCGAACACACAGCCGGAGCGGGGAGAATGGTCCACCATAGCGGACCAAATCCCTGAAACTTTGTAAAAGATAGAAATAATTTAAAAAGAAAAAAACGCATGGGGTCCCCCTCCCAAATCATACCAGACCCTTTAGGTCTGATAGGAATGTTAGGGGGAACTCTAATGTAAGAAAAAAAAAATGCGTGGGATTCCCCTACTAATTCACACCAGACCCTTTAGGTCTGGTAGGAACTGTAAGGGGGACCCCAATGCCCCAAAAAAGGAAAAAAAAAGTGGGTTCCCCCCTAAGGTTCCAAACCAGACCTTTAATTCTAACACTGGTCTGGCAGAGCAGGAAAGGGGGTGACAAGTGAGCGTCGCCCTGTACCATACCAGGCTACATGCCCTCCCTCGGCATTGGGAGGGTGCTTTTTTGGAGGGGGGGGGGATGGAAAAGCTCCATGTCCCTATGCCGATGAGGACAAGGGCCTAGGGCCTGACCTGGTGGTTGTGGGGGTCTGCAGGCAGGGGGAACCCTAATGTAAGAAAACAAATGCGTTGGGTTCCCCTACTAATTCACACCAGACCATTTAGGTCTAGTAGGAATTTTAAAGGGGACCCCAATGCCCAAAAAAAGGGAAAACAGTGGGCTCCCCCCTAAGGTTCCAAACCAGACCTTTAATCCTAGCACTGGTCTGGCAAAGCAGGAAAGGGGGCGACAAGTGAGAATCCCCCTGTACCATACCAGGCTACATGCCCTCCCTTGGCATTGGAAGGGTGCTTTTCCGGGGGGCTGGAAAAGCACCTTGTCCCCATGCTTATGAGGACAAGGGCCTGACCTGGTGGTTGTGGGGGTCTGCAGGCAGGGGGGGTCATCTGCATCTGGGAACCTAGATAACCCCACCTTGTGACTGAGTAGGGATAGTTGTTACCTCTACTCATTCACCAAAGAGTAAAGTAAAAAGCAAATAAACACACCACACCTTGAAAGAAATCCATTCATTCAACAAAAAACAAAAGACGTTTTTTGACAAGTCCTTTTAGTTTACTAATTTGTATTAAAGTTATAGCCTTTAGGAGGGGAGTGAGCTTGGAGTGGTGGCTACCTTACAACACACACAGGGACCATGGGGAACAAAAGTAGCCCCCCTCCAGAAGGAAGGACAGTGTCAGCACCAATTCAGAGATGATTTGAGGATCTACAGTGATACACAAATAAGATTCATTTTTGTTAATAATTAAGGTACTTGAATGTATTTTTAAGATTTAACTCCTGAGCTTAGTGTCACTTTAGTTTCACTTTAAGTGACAATGATTGGTTCACTACCAGTGAATGTTTGTAAAAGTCTAATTTACTGCTTTATCATCCTTAGTAAACTGTGCAACCAGATTCTGATGTGGTGTTTTAAAATGGATCTGGACTTGCCATGTATCATCATATGCCTTACTCCTATTGTATAGTATTGTACTGACAGGTTTGTGAAACTTTTGTCTTGGAAAGTGGTAAAACTTAATAAAAAGATAGAATTCAGACTCAATAGACAAAATGAAAAAAATAAAAAAACAATGGTTGGAGATTTCTCAATCTTGCCATAGGGCAAAGTGGGGCCAAACAGTAGTTCTGAGACAGGTTGCGAAACAGATTTACTAGGATATTTTAACTTTATTCAAAATTTCTCTCTGCCCAAAAATAATATATATATA
>NW_017306416.1:787265-862013 GCF_000935625.1 Nanorana parkeri
TATATCTATAGATATATAGATATAGATATATCTATATCTATATATATATTACTGTTTATACAGTGCTTTAGCCAGCTAAAAGTCATTCAGTTAGTGTTTATATCTACTTAAATAACTGTCACAAATCTCTGCATAAGGATTTACGGTCCGGGAGTTGTAAATACACACAAAACATTCCATAAATCGTTTGCTGAATAGGATGCAGCCCGATTTCCACTAGAAATTGTAGAATTAGAGAATTTGCTTAATAACTATTCCCTGGTGTATATTATTGATATGAACATAATTCCATTCTGTCTATCCTTTCCAGCCAGGACCTGTCAGCCTCACCAGTTTTCCTGCACCAATGGCCGCTGTATTTCCAAATCGTGGCAGTGCGATCAGGAGGATGATTGTGGAGACAGATCAGATGAAACCACATTTTGCGGTGAGTGTTAAGTCTAATGAGTCTTCTTTTTAGAGAACAGGTTTATAGTATATGCTCTCAATTTTCACAAGATACATTTTTATTAATAGTTAAGATACTTGAATGCAGTTTTAGGATTTGACTCCTGAGTTTAGTGTCACTTTAAGGAAGTCTTTCTTCAGATATGAATAAGAGTGTGGTTCTATATACAAAGTATAAAAGTTTCCCACCGCTCAAGGCTATCAACGTAAATGGAGCCAGGCTCACACATATTAACTGAGGGACTTATATGTGTCTGATTCAAAACAAAACGTTTTGTATTGAATACTGAATATGGTTAATGGTGCTCCCACTGTGCAACTTCACTGTTGGCTATAAAAGAGAGGAGACATAGCCTACACTGACAAAGGGCTGGGAATCTAATTCTGATTCACTAGCTTTCAACGATGTGAACTTGGTGATTGTAGTATTCGCCCTGAGGCACATGTCACACTAAACCTCCATGCAACCATAATCCTAATACAGTAAACTCCCCATAATCTGGCATTTAAGCAACCTGCACTCGAAAGTAACCGGCAATAATATGTCAATTTGTATTTATTTTTTGCTGGTGGCTTTATGCACACTAAACAAATTGTCAGTTTCTTGGTGCACACTAAAAATGTTGTTAGCAGCTAAATTTATTTGATTGCTAATGAAACTCTTTGTTTACAACTTGATGCTTTCCAGTGGCTACATTTTATGGTCTGAAGCAGAATGTAAACAATGGGGAGCAATAGCCGGCCTGCTATTGGTTATTTCAAATTTCAATAGCCAATATCAGACTGGCTATTGTACCTGCCCACTGAGCAGAGGAGCGGACCACTACTGGTCCACTCCTCTGCTCAGTGGGATGGGTTTCAATAGCCAGCCTGCTATTATAGGGCTATAGGAGGTTATAGTCCTACAATGTACTGATAGCGGGTTGAGGGGACAGGTCACTATTATACAACGACATGGGGATGAGGGGACAGTCCTACCAAACACTGACAGTGATGGTGTCAAATCTTGCTTCTAACTGACATCTGAGAAAGAAACCTAGAGAATGTGGAGAGGAGTGTCCTGCTCCACATTGACTACATTTGTCTTCTTACATATTGAGGGCAATTCAATAAGGCATTTACAACACTTTTCTGGTGGTGTGTATGTAGTTTGAAGCTTTGCGCCAAATCTATGAAAACCCTGCAACTTTTCTATTGTTAACACAGACATGTGCAACAAATGGAAGTTGTTTTTATTGTTGTAACACACACTTAAAGAAATACCACCTCATCAATGATAAGTAGAGTGGAGGTGGATAAGGCACTCTTCATTGTTGGTGTAAATTGTTGGTTGTGTCAAACGCTTAAAAGAGAACTGTGAGGTGAGTCAAAATCACATACCCTCATAGTTCGAGCCAACGTGTGACAATGATACTGTCGCACGTCGGCTCAATAGATTGAGAAGTTAGCTAACACATAACGTTGCTCGCTCACTTCTCGATCATCTCCCTGCACTGTCAGTCACCTCTCCCCGCAGGGATTCCCCCCTCCCCTCTCTGATCCTCCAGAACTGACTGGAGGGACGGACGGGGAGGGTACAGCTGGCTCTGCCTCTGGATAGGCAGAGCCCTCTGTCACTCACGCAGCTCGGTGGATCTCGACAGCATTGTCAGGGTCCGCCCCGGCTGTGGTGGTCTAGGTATACTGAGCTTTGGGTCACGGGAGGACACTAGTATATGTCCTCCCGTGACCCTTAAGAGAACTATGGGGAAAAACACTTACCCCATAGTTCTCTTTTAATTATTGGGCCATATCTTTGAGACAATCCTGCAAAAACTTTTTGTCTTTAAGTCCTCTGGAACTGATATTTGATACGTTTCCATTATTCACCCAACTTCTCTGAATAGCTTCTCTGCCTGTAATACCTCATTCACATGGCCGCATAGGGCCATACACCATCAAGTAGGTGGAGTATTGCTGCACCCAAGAGTCACATGTGTCTGCGTACAGCCACAGCCAGAAACCTGTACAAGTCAAAGGTAGGCTGACAGACATTGTGGCTTACATGGGTACAACGATGATTGAGCAACCAAACAGTCTGCGTCCAGGGCTGCTCATTTATCCTCGTACACATGTAACTGCTCAGATGTGCGCACAGCCATAGCATCTGTAAACCTGTAGTTAGTTTCTATAGGCTGCTGGCCATGACTATATGCAAACAATTGTGCTTACCAAGTGCAGAATTATGCTTCTTCTTGACTGTGTGGATAAGGCCTAAAAATCTGCCACTTTTCAGGAGAGATACTTTTTGTCAGAGTTGTGATAGATCATATAGACCTTACCGGCACATCCTTGAATCTGTTGCAAGTTCCACCAGTTGTCAAACCACCTCGAGACAGATTTCTAAAGAGTATCTGCAACACTTTATTTTATGAATTCCAGGGATTGTCCCCAAAGGAAGCAAGAGCCAAATGAGGACACTACAAGCCCCATTTCCTTTTCTAACTGCTTCCATCTCCCTGCATTCTAACTAGCACTGTTGATGAGGGATATGGCTGCCAGCACAGCTGTTAAATTACATGAATGCTTCCAATGATACATACATCAACAGGCAGGATACTATTATTTATGTAATATGCAGCATACAGGCTGCTTCTCACCCCAAGGGGGGAAATGTCTACGGGGACTTCAGTGCAAATTGTCTCACCTAGTGAAAAGCCGGTAAAATGGAAAAGTAACCATTTGTTCTTTTCTACCTGACTGCTTGCGGTGAATAGTTGCATGCAATGTTTAAGATGAAAGGACAGCACAGGAACTATTTGTAGACCAGTGTTCGGGTCTTTTCTTTTTTTTTCTGTAAAGAGTAGAAAGTAACCAAACTGATTGGCCCCCGACGATTAGCATCGTTGTTCCCTGTCAATGCAGCACAAGTCAATAGCAGAACAAGAGGTCAAGCCCTGAATGGAGCTTGGTGGATTCACTGGATGGAGCTGCAGGAGAAGCACAGAAAGGGCATGTAAGCAATTACCATTAAATGCCGTCTTCGGGCAGTTAAGGAGCTGCTTGAATATTGTGCATTTGCCTTATGGATTGATTGCTCGCTGTGACAACTTTTAGCTTTTTCTTTTTATCTTTACCCACCTAATAGGGATGTACAAACTTGACAGAATACAATCATTGAAAAGCTATGGGGAATGTAAAGTTTTTTGGGTTTTTTAAAACTTTGTTTTTTTTAATATACAGTACATGTGAAAGTGATCAACTTAATACAAATTGATCAGATTGTATATATTATCATTTTAAAGGGGAAGTGCAGTTTTACACAACATGCACTCATCCTTTCTGCCTCTGATTCCTCCATGACCAGTAACTCTTCCACCCCAAATGTATATCAAGACAACGCACTGGATGGCCACCCTTAGGCACAACTATTGCTCAGTACTACTAATCAGGAAGCAAAGTCTATAATAAGAAATTCAGACAATTCTCCAAGTGGACTATAGTTAGAAAATCAAAGTTGAGTTGTATTTTGATTTTCCATGATGCCTTGCAGCCAGTTCAAGCATTGCTTTTATCCTGCCTGTGGGCAGTACGCAGTATTTTATAATGCACTATAACATTATATATACAAATTTAGGTTAACATTAACTGAAAAAAGGTGGTGTATACCCCTCTACAAAACAGTTTCCCCCATAAGTATACAAAATGCAAAGTATTTTTTTTTTAATAGTACTGAGCCGACCTGTGACAGTTTAATTGTCACAGGTCGGCTAGAACTATGAGGATGAGTGAAAAGCACTCACCTCATAGTTCTCCTTTAATGATGGCAGCTAAGAAAAAAAAATACTTTTCTTAAGACTTATTTGGGACCAAAACAGTAATAGTTTTAATGGGTCTGCTGTTATGATTTAAGTTAAAATTGTTATCAGCTGCAGCCTATCATTGATTTGTCTAGGTGTGCTATACGCAACACCTGTGGTTCCTGGGCAAAGAGATCCGGCCATATGTTTATGATATGTCGACCTATGAGCCAGTGTGAATGATCCCTACATGTGTTGATGACTGGGGGTGTGTTGCAAGAGATTGCTAGAGAGCATTACCATTGCATTTCCCACATTTCTGCTCCCTACAGCCATACCTTCAAACTGTCTCTCATTTAAAACCAAATTCCAAGGATAGGGTTAACTAATCCTCTATCAGAATACACAAGCAGTGACTGCAGCTGACTTGTGTCAAACACAAGTACACCGACCAGGCGACACACTGCTCAAAATTAATCAGCAGGACAAGGAGGAGGAGCAGCGAAAATTCAAAGAGCCTATGGCCAGCTTTAGTCTTAAGGTGCTACATGTGCTCATTTGGTGGGCACAATGGCTCCAAAGTCTGTGCTCAGGTTTATATTAGCCTGTTAGGAACATGCTCACTGCAAGCAGCCAGCGTGCAGGATCACTATCGAATTCGGGATCCAAAGCAATATTATTAAGCGCTGAAACATTTCTGCTCCCCATAGAGTGAGGAAAACTAGAAACAGAAACAGGAGGTGCGTGGCATTTTCAGGATCTTTACAAAGTGCAGTCTGATAAAGCTGCGCATTAGGCTCTGATCCTTTTACCACAAGTGCTTTATAGAACAAAACATATTTTTACAAGTGACTTTAGCAGGATTGAATATCTATATTTCTTTGGCTTTTTCAAAGCCTTTAGATTTTCAGCTGTAAGCAGTCCTCGCTTCAGAGCTTATTTCCTGGGCAGTCTGTTATTTTCTTTGCTGTGCTTTTGTAGAACACTGTTTAAATGTATGTTAACTGTTTCTTTATTTGCATAGTGAAGGTGCTGTGGTGCACAATACATTCACTGCAATGGAAAGGTCTTGCCTTGCACTAAGGGGAGACTTAAATGTTTTCTTCTTTTTAATTTTGAATAAAGCAGGGAATAATTGGAATCCCTGTGAAATCTGTGACCCTATTCTGCCAATGTTCCCTTATTCCTGACCCGGTGACAAAAATTTAACAGCTTTACTTAAAGCAGAAATATGGCCATGTGAGGCGTAACGGATTGGGGGGAGGGTACAGATGGCTCTGCCTCTAGATAGGCAGAGCCAGCTGTCACTCACGCAGCTGGGTGGATCCAGACAGTAATGTCAGGATCCGTCCTGGCTGCTGTGTCTCAGTATACCATGAGCTGTAGCTTGCGATATACTGAGCTTTGGGTGACGGGAGGACGCTAGTTTCTGTCTGCAGGATTTAGTCACAGTTTTTCTAGTCTGTGTTGAACCCTAATTTCCATCAACCACTGCGGTAAATTCCTCACATTGCTACTCACATTCATGTTATGTTCAGTAAACCCATGTTTTTCGTGAGTATATCCTGCAATTAGACTTGCATTTGGGACTTGTTTAGACTGCCCTTCTTCATCTTTTGGTTTGGAGCCCTTTATTTCTGAACATTGAGACCCTTCTGGTTACCCTATAAAGGAGGCCTGTCTTGTTTGGAGCTGCCTTGCCAGTGCCTGTGCGCTTACAATTTTCCTGCATCTGGATGATTTAAATGAGCACAGTAATCCCAGCGCCCATAAATGTGTTCATTTGGTGTCTCACTGTTCAGACATGGTCCACTGTTGTCACCATTTGAAAGCCTGCCATGAACAATTACATGCTGCCGATGCTGGGGCGGTTGCACGCAGGCATGAATCGGTTGCACAAAAGGATGCCGAAGATCAGCCGTACTGGGATGCTGAATAAGGTTGAAAACATATATATTTTTTATTTTTTATGACGCAAAGTGCTTCAGCAAATGAAAGATCATCCAGTTAGGTCTACATCTATTCAATGTAGACAACTAAAATGTTAGCTAAACAAATAATGTACTAATAACAAATAGCTGAACTCCAGACAAACAACAAAATCATAGTTGAAATAGTTATATGTGAATTTTCCTACCTTCTAAGAGATTTGTAATTCGGTTTAGATAGTCAGGTGATCAGGGCTGGATTTACTCTTTCTGCTGCCCCAGGGCCAGGTTCATTAATGAGCCCCCCTCCCCGCCAGGGTTGATTTAAATTTTTTATTTAAATTTTTTTCTTAATTTTTTAAAACTTTTTTATCACTTGTACACAACGAGCAGTGGCTTCCCCGCTCTACATTTAGACCTGCTTGTCCAAAGCAGGGCAAAATGTAGAAAACAACTACCCGCCCGACGCCCACATCTGCATGTCCCGTGCGTCTGGAGATAGGAATTCCACACCCCTGCTGCCCCTCTACTTCCTGCTGCCCAGAGGCAGGCCATGTGGGAAATCTGTCCCTGCATGTGATCCAGATACCCCTGCCAATGTAGCCAGGCTGCAAGCCTCCTCACAAGCTAGGCAACACAGCTTGACCATTAACTCACTGCTCTCTGCCTCCAGCTGATTAAAACAATGAAGAAGCATTACTATACTGATAAGATTATAACAAGCTCACAGTGATAGCACTGAGCAATGCAGTACAGCCTGATAGGCTAAAACAGCCGCACCCCCCATTATTTTTCCGAGGCTCGCTGTGCAGGAAATTACAGGATTGTATTCAAAAATACATAGCTAGATTAACAAGATTCTTGTATCTTTCCCTACATTTGTACTTTTACATTATTTTATCTTCCCATCCAAACTGACATCAAGCAGTCTTTGTAACTCACTGAGATGTTCGTAAGGAGAATGAGAAGAATGGAGACTTTATTACAGAGCATTGTAATGTTTTTATGTAGCTCAAGGGCATAGTCACACATCTGCACGTAGGCTTGCTTTACCACAATGAAAAACCTTCACTGAAAATGCATGGTGAGGTCTGTAACATTGTTCTCAGTATTACATCTCAAAGCTGTGTGGCTTGTTCTTGTTTTCAAATGTCAAATGTGTGCTGCAGCAAAGGCACACTACACCACAGCTCCATCTTCCATAGGGATGAATTCTAAGAAAGTAGAAACACACACATATAAAAATTGTATGGGGATAGGGCACTAGAAAAGGTGCAGTTTTGCTCCCCAACCGTTTTGTTACAACTAAAGTAACTATTTCTCTAGTTCCAGCATGTAAAGCGATCCCCGGCCACTAAAGCAGCCAAGAGTTTGTTTACTCTTTTAGTCCCGTATACTGGCTTTTTTGTTGAAGTGATTTATAGCCATCCAATAATTTCTACATCTCCTGTAAGGTGCCACTCCCCCACCTGATCCCCCCCCCCCCAACCCTCCACCATGTGCCCAAGGCTCACCTATCTTTCCTGAGTGTCCGTGACAATCATTGCATGCGTCAGAGTGGAGAGGGTTATGAATTATCACAAATATACTTGCTGTTCTCTTTTGGGTAGTATGAACTCAGAAGGGCTCACCTCTGAGCACCTGAGCACTTTCAGGTTCAGGGCTGATGGATCCACTCTAGCCAGGGAAGAAGCTGAATGAGAACAGCCTGTGCTAAATCAGCTTCAACAGAGTGGAGATGAGAAATTAGGGATCTAACAGATCCCTGTTGACCACTTGGAGCCAAGTCCTATCGACAATTTTAAAATAAGTGCTGGGATAATGGCTATTTGTGAGGGTAGTCTGAAGCAGCGATCTACAGAACAAGGCAGACTGTAGGTACCATCAGACAGCAATGAATTGCATAGGACATATAGAACAGTAGAAATATATGCAGTATATGCCATTCTTCTGTCCAGACTATAGCACTGGAAAGCTGGAGCTGGTGAATATTGATTACAGAGGACCCCAATTCAGAAGCAGTCATCATTTTTGCTGCATGTACTGCATGTGTATGTATATATACTGTATATCGCTCTGAATGATACTGGTCCCACAGTTAATTAGCTCTGTACCTAAACTTAATCAGCCGCAGGGCTTGTGTAATTCACAAGCAAGTAATTAACAGGATGAGCTGGCAAACCTGCCCTCCGGTGTGGAGGAAAAAAAAAATATATGCCCTCTCAAGCAAAGTGTTATTTGTATTACTAAGGCACATGGGCCCATTCACAGGTTATAAAATACCTTGGGGGTGTTTTAAAAGACTTAAAATGTCTTTGTAATGTCAGAGAATATCAGGCAGGACGGGGGAAATTACTAGCATGCATGAAAGGAGGTAGCACCAAGCTTTGTTTGAAGCACAGAGGAGGTTTGTTGCAATCGGTGACATCAAGCGTAAAATAATAAAGTCACACTTGATACAAATAATAGCATGGGGTCAGAAGGCAGGGACACAATACAATATGATCGCTGTAAGGCTAGCTCTGTTTTGCTAGAGAAAATAAAGCATAGATATAGCTAAATAAAAATAATTACATCGTAGAGAAATAGAGCTAAACTGCAGATAGAAAACAAACATCATTTACAAATATCCAATTATGAAAATACAAAAACATTAATAAAAACATTACTAGTGTAAGTATCTAAAGTGTCTTTATATTAGCCACCTGTAACTCCCAATCAGGACCAGGATCAGGACCCAACTATGCTGTTTGAGTTTAGGGATCATAAGAACAGAATTACAAATAATGTGATGTGTTAACATTTACCATATGTGTGTAGTGCCCCCCTGACCCCCAGAGGCCTGAGGTGGATCTCTAAAGGGTAGGGAGGCTGACATTTACTCTCAGGGGTGGATCCTTAGCTGGGTTGTGGTATGTGAACAGTAAATGGGTGCCAGTCACTTTAAGTCCCCCTTTAAATGCTTTATTGTAGAAGAGCAAAACTGGGAAAGAGGGTATAGGGCTTCAGACATCCATAGCAAAAATAGACAGACTACAGACTCATCAATCCCTTCAGGCTTCTACAGTGTAGAAATACTTAACAGCATAACAAGAACTGACACGGTGCAGCAAAATAACAGCCGAATAAGGATCTGCATGAGATCTTCCCTGGGAGAGACACCAGACTTGCTCCTGAGGCCCATACCATCATGGCCTCCCTGGCACCTCTAGCAGTCATAGGGCTCCTCTGGTTCTCCTCCTCAGATAGTTCCAGACCCCACCTAGGTCCACATATAGCCTACTCCAGGCTTAAGGCCTAGTCCACTTCTCCCACCTTGTACAGGCCTAGACTGGGGGTGGACTGAGCCTGAGCACATGGCAATCCCTGAGTATGTATGCACTTTCCCAGCAGGCACCGCTGGCCAATGATTGGCTGATGAGGCATAGGCACTCCTGTTGTTCCCTTGTTGCTCCCCTATTGGCTGCCCCACTCTGTGACAGGGTCACACTCCACTCACAGGTAGGTGCAGACAAAAGCAGAACACCTAGAATTAACCAAATAATCAACTTAGGGTGGTAGAGGTTACATGTGTAAGGGTGAACCGGCTATAATCATTAATAGGTGGAGATTCTGAGTCTAAAGCTGGTCATACACCTATAGATTATCTGTAGATTTTCTATGGTCAGATGGAAAAAGTACAACAGATTCCTCCATCTACGCTAAACTGTGTGGACGCAGGAGTCTTCCACTGGGCCAAGCTTTAGTATCTTGCTAGTCGGCCCCGCTGGCTCTTAAAATACCTGGACAATGCTGTCATCCATTAGATTGTTCAGGTATTTTGAGAGCCAGCGGGGCCGACTAGCAAGATACTGAAGCTTGGCCCATTGGGAGATTCCTCAATCCACACAGTTGAGCGTATATGGAGGAATCTGTTGCACTTTTTCCATCTGTTCATAGAAAATCTGCAGATAATCTAAAGGTGTATGGCTAGCTTTACAAATACCCATTCTTGACTGTTTCTCTTTAGCATGGTGTGCAGCTTCCAAACGATTGCATTAGAATTCACCTTATAAAGTCTGAAGTTAAAGTTTAAATTACTGAATATCATACAGTTACAGTAATCCATTTTACAGTACAGATCTGCATTATTGTTTTAACCACTTGCTGACCGGGGTGTTTACATCCCCTTCCTGTCCAGGCCATGTTTCACAATTCAGCGCTGCGGTACTTTGACTGACATTTATTCCGTCATGCAACGCTGTACTGAAATTCATTTTATACCATTTTTTGGGAGACAGATAGAGCTTTCCTTTGGTGGTATTTAATCACTACTGGGATTTTTGGGGAATAAACTGTTTTCCCTACGTTATGTTATAAAACAGTTATTATTACCCCCAATTTTTGGCAAAATATAAAAGGTGGGGTCACGTCGGGTAAATAGACACCAAACATATCAAGCTTTAAAATTGCATGCGTCCGCGAACTCGTAATGAATGCAACCCGCACGCACATTACAAGCGATCGGGCGTCTCTACAGACGCCCGAACGTTTGTATGTATAGCCGGCTGTTTGCATTTCAGGCTGATTTCCCGCTTGTGCGCGCCGCCTAGCGGCGGGCACGAGTGGGGTGGGATGGGACATTTAAAAACGCCCACCCGCATTCAAGAAGCCGCTGAGCAGTTGTCAGAGTGTCCTGTCACTGGCTTTGTTAGGTGGCATTGGTCCTGAATCTATGCAAGCACTATCAGATGGGATAGGTTTCCTCTAGAAGTTGCTAGGGATTCCTTGAGCTGTGGATGATTGACCTCCCATCTGATGGTGCCTGTTCCAGGGCCAAAGCCACTTGGCACAGCCACTAGCATGACACCAATGATCTTTTTAGCTGTCTGTAAGGGTGGCATTGGCCACTGGAAGAGAAACCTTTGTTCCTTTGATCAACAACGTAAGAACATTCATCCTACCCATCCTGATTCATTTTAACAGAGGTTCCTCAAAGACCTGAAAATTGCTTCAAAGGTTCCCCTGGGTAATACGTTTGAAAAAGGCTCCTCTAGAAAAACTATTTTACCAAAGTGATGGCGAATAAGTTTTTCACATTTTCCCTGCTTAACTCAAATCTGCAGTGGTGACAGGTTCTCTTAAAAGCTGGCTGCAGATCTGACTGGAATATAATATTAGGTGATCACCAGAAGAGAATTGTTTTTGGCGACAACTGTCTAAAAGGGGATTTGCCTTGGGCAGAGTTGCCCTGGGGACCAAAAAAAGAAGGTACTGTATATGGCTGGCTGCTGTGGGCAACAAGAATGGCTTATTGTTCACAAATGCACAAGTGTAGATAAATAATGTGACTGCGTTTTCCTTTATGTCTTTCCTTCATGGACATAACTATTAAGCAGAGGAAGCAGAATATTATAGCGTGGGTGGATGAATCATCTTTGGTATAAAAACAGAAGCTTCAATTTAAAACTGTTAACATTTTGAGTTTGCTGTATGCTATAAATTTCACCCACTGTATTAATCCAACTAAATCTGTAGGTGAGAAAAATACATGTACATTCTTACGACTCTACTAGCTGTGACAGCATACAGCATAAACAGTAACCTTTAGAATAAATCCAGCATGTGCTTACACCTACATCACTAACAGCTGCATTTATTTTTCATGGCGCAAAATACATTTGCAGTGACATATAGGCTAGGACAGAATGCCAGAAAGTGAGGTTTTTAAAATGAATTTACTATTATAGTCTTATTGATTTACATTTTTCCAATACAACGTGCAGTGCTTTGCAGAGTATCTTTTTAAAGAGTCTACCTGCCTTAAGTGGGTGTGTTAGTTATTGACCGGCGCTAAAAAAATTGCATTTTCATTGGCTTTTTTTTTTTCTTTATTCCTGCCGGAATTCCATCTTTTTCTGCTATGTACTATGGCGGTCTTCTTCATTTCCTCTGCTGCAAAGTAAAAAAACAAATATACTCTATGGCCTAAAGTTCATGGACACCTGGCCATCATACATGCTATATATTAAAAAATATTGAGATCAGGTATTTCCAATAAAGAGTACAGAAAGGCCTGGAGCTATGGGATGAAAGGGAATAAGCATAAGGCCTACATGACAAGAGTGGGAAGGGGAACTAGGGTAGCAAAGGGTTAAGGAAAAGTTAGAAAGGGGTCAGGGGAGGGTCACGTACCGGATTGGAGGATAGTGGTCTTCCAGGAAGGGCTTCAGAAGAAAGTCAGGAAGAAGGTGTCTCAGGAGTCCTGTTGGTGACCGGTAGAAGAGATACAAATTTCACACCCGCCCGCCCTTGGTGTGGTTTCTGTGGATGTTGCATGATTTGTCACAGCTGTGGCTTGTCTGTTTGGATCCTTGAAGGCATTGGTCTGTGGTTGGTTATGGGTTATGGGGGGTGGGGGGGGAGCATCTGTGGTGTGGGTGTTTTTTGTAATAAAAGGCTGCTGTGGCCATTTAAACTCCACCTTTCGTGTAGCGTATTATTTAGTTAAGGTTGGGATTGGCTTTTAAGGTAGAGGTGTTTAATTAAAGGGACCTCTGAGCTACCTTAGTCATGTTTATGCTACAGCATACAAAGACATTTTAGACAATTGTGTTTTAGACGTTTTAAACAGACTTGGGGTAACAGTTTGGAAAGGCCGCCATTTGTGTTTCAGCATGACTTTGCTCCTGTTTGGTGTAAAGGAGCTAGAATGGCCTACACATCAACACTACTGAACACATTTGGGATGAATTTGAACATCATAAGGGACCCATGTCTTCTGCACCAACATCAATACACAAATGCTGCTTTGACTAAATGGTCACAAATTCGGACAGACACACCAAAATCTTGTGAAAAGCCTTTCCAGAAGAGTGGATAACAACAAATATAGGAGCGGGGAGGGGGGGCAACTTAATATTAATGCCCATCATTTTGGAATGAGTGGTCCTACAAGTTTAGATGGGTATGGTGGCCACAAATCTTGTCCATATAATGTGCATATGCTCTAAACTGGTTTCTTGCAGGAGCATGGCTCTCCTTCCTTTATATTTTGCTGTTTTTGGCTTTGTTTGGTTTGCTGTATAACTGTACACACTTTTATTATGGAAAAGGTGTGTATTTTCTGCATTCTTCACCCCATATCACTTTGTGCAGCGTCACAAGAGAAAACGGCACTATATAAACAAAAGAAATATTAATAATAATAACATAATTAGCATTTATCACTCTGGTGCTAATTCAAATTCTTCAGCTTTTCCCATTGTGTTTTTCCTTTTGTAAAACTCTTGCTTCCAATGTCAAACATCTGTACATCTCCCTTTCCCTCAGAACAAGTTTGTTTTCTTTCCCTTTCCTACTATTTCAGCTTCCATTCCAATACTCATTGCTTTATCCATTCTAGGTTTTCAAAATTGTGTGTCCTTATTACTTCCCATGCTGATTCATTTTCTAAAAATTGTTTCCTTAACCCCTGGCCCAGCTCAGGGGCATTACATTGAGGATGGCAAAGGTCATATTAGTGATGAGTCCCTTTCTTTTGGGGGCCCATAAGCCTCTGTTTGCAAAAAGATCTCAGAGCTACACCCTCCAAAGACGAAGCACCAGATCTTGTGCATGAGCTGAGTGAGATCTGGCACTTGGAAGTGCTATGTCGCCATTGTGTCGGAGCAAGATCGCATGGGGTTTTCCTACTGCATGGAACCATTGACTGTGATATGGATATCCCAAGAGGTCGCAAAAATAAGCTGCAGATTTTTTATATTATGTAGTGGGGATGAAATAATTGAGGCATTGGGGATGATTTACTAACCTAAACACACAAGGTGCGTGTGCATTTTTACACAGCAAAACTTATTTATCAACCAAACACGAGCAACGTGTCACATTTTCACGCCATTATGGCGCGTTTTTATGTATTTACGTACGTGCGCATCATGTAGCATGTACCATAGGCTACACGCCGCTCTAATAGCGGCATGCAAGTCTCTAAAAGCATATTTCCACTAATGCCATATATGGAAAAATCATGCACATGATGCATATATAATGCTGCTTCACAGTTTAGACAAAAATGGTTAGCTCATGCATTTACATTCCTGCATTCATCAACGCAAGCAACATAACGTAGAGCTAATTTACACAACATCACCTTGCAATTCATGCAGGGCTTTGCACAACACACCTGCTGGGTGTGTACACGCTACAAAGGTGCCTAGATTCCACCCATAGATCATGCTGGGAGGGAACATACTACAGAGGTGTATACTTGTTTGTGGCGTGTTTATAAGGTTAGTAAATCAACCCCATTATGTAATTTTAGCTGAAAGGTCTGCTTTAACTTCCCCCGTATCTCTGATTTTATTCTCTCTTAGTTTATGAATATTTATTGCTCCATGTAAATTCTGTTTTGCCTGTAAAGTAAAATTATTTATCTGCTGATGAACATTTAAATTTGTTTCCCCCACAGAGCTACAGACCTGTGATCCTGTGACGCAGTTTGTTTGTGGAAATGGACGGTGTGTCAGCCACAAATGGCGATGTGACTCAGGCGAGTATTGCACTTGACGTGTATCTTCATTTACTCTAAATGTGGGTAATACACTACGGTAATTTTGCATTCCATCTGAAGAGCGTGCAGCACTTGTGAAGTTATCGGCTGCTTGATGATCGTCATCTAGGCTTGATGTACATATTACATTCTGTGTGCATTGTGCTAGAAGTTGTGTTTTAATGTTATTGATGATTCTGAAAATGTTTGTGCTGTTTCAGCTGTAACTATTTCAGGTGAAGCCAGCGGTGCTGCAAATCTTGACATTTTACTTTACTATAAAAGTGTGAAAATACATTCAAGTGAATCTCCAGCCCCATTTTTTTTTTCACTTTCGGGAGGGTGGTCCGGGGTTAGGACCCCTGCCAGATTTTGATTGCTGCAACAAACAGCAATTGGACTCTGGATTAAAATTATCAGAAGATTGATTAGATTGTGATAGGACCCATGGGCTCTGATGAGGCCACTCTTGACAAAAATGGGGTGTTGCTCAAACAAGGGGCCCAGAATGAAAGATTCATGTTGATAACGTCTGATGAGAGTACCAAACAAACAGTCTGAGAGTCCAAAAATGTTTAATATTTGTATTGGATCACAACACTATAAAACAGCCAATGCATTTCAGGGACTCAAAGAACTCCCTTTCCTCAGGGCTGGCTCTCCACTATGGAGATTTACCCTATCTTTCTGTAAAACGATTAATGCCAAGATCAGTAAAGATTGACCTGCTGATATTTAACAGCTTACAATAAGAATGCCCCCAGCACACTTGCTTTGCTAAGGGGCTCAAGGACCTTCAATCTCAGATGTGGTTCATCTCCAGGTTGTTTAAAAAAATATAGAAAAAAAGGGTGAGGATCCAATCAAGAAACCCCAAATAGCAGTTGACCTCAATCACCAGACTAGGCTCTATTCTTCTTCAAATACCTACTTTCTAAAGGTCTGTGAAGGTTCTCATTCATCCAGGTCATGGTATATCTGTAAAAAGTAAGTCAAGGCATCTTGAAGATGTTTCACTGGTCATCTAACCAGCTTTCTCAATTCAGAAATTTCTGAATTGAGAAAGCTGGTTAGATGGCCAGTGAAATGTCTTCAAGAAAAATTACAGCTTGTCCAGTTGCTTTGACTTATTTTTGACAGATATACACTCTAAATTTTTTTGGCTTAGTCTGCTACCATAGACTCTGATGACCGGATACGTCTTGGATCTGTCTCCTTAGAGATCATGGTTCTCGAGGCACTTTGATTAAAGGCTTCTAAGGCAGAAAAGCTTAGAAGGTTCTTGTGGTAATTTCTCCATAAGATCCCATCACTGTGTGATGTGTGATGCCTACCACAGGAACCTACAGCCTTCTGTGGCAGAAATCTGAAATCTCCCATTTAGATGCAGTCACTGTCACCCGTTCAAGTTAATAACCAGGTGACAGCGGCCGCATCTGTAAGTGGCAGTCCATATGTAGTTGTATGTGAAACAATTACATGTAGTTTGGAATAGATCACTGTCCCTGGACGCAGCTATTATACAGAGCATATGTTCCTGCCACCGAAATCAGTAGGTTTCTGCTACAGGAATCCCAAATTGCATAGTCTGAGTGTAGCCTAAGCCAGCCTAAGCCAGTCACTCACCACATTCATCCAAATAGGGAAAGACACAGGCACTTCCTCAAGGCCAGTTGTGCTGCTTTCAGCAAATCAGTCCCTTCAGGGGCCTCCCAAGAGGATGGACCCATGCAGCTTCTATTCTGTTAGGACCCAAGCCTAGAAGAGCTTCAGACATCTTTGATACACATCCTCCCTGGGTCTGAGCTTAGAAAAAAAAGACTGTAAAACACGAAAATTGCTAAATATTTATCACCTCCCCAGCACACATCACCAGGCCACGTATCTATACTATTGGCTGGATTGCTGAATATTCATAACACAGACTGTTACTTCTCAAGTACAGTCTGCCGAAGCATGCTCAGCAACATCTGGAGGAAGAAATAACACTCTGTAATTAGGGACATCTACAAAATGAGAACAGCTAGGCTGGCCACAGCCCACTGCTACCAACATATTACACAAAAATATGAAAGATATAAGGACATTTGGAAAAATACTTAATCCCTTAATTTCTTAGGGGAATATCTTTCACACAAGGGCTCAGCAATAAAAATTTGACAGCTTCTAGCTTTTTTCTCACACTAATTAATCGTTTCACCACAGGTGGTCTAATCATGGGAAACATTTTAATACAAAAAAATTATTAGGAGAACATCTATAATTAGTAAACAGAAAGCTCTTGTTTTCAGATGATGACTGTGGAGATGGAAGCGATGAGCTGGGATGTTCGGTTTCGTGTTCGGATAAGCAGTTTCGATGTTCCAGTGATCGCTGTATCCCGGCGCACTGGGTGTGTGATGGAGACAACGACTGCGAAGACTCTAGCGATGAGAATCACACCAACTGCTCCAAAACAGGTTTGTGCTATTACTGTACAATGTTTAAAATAGATGTATTAATCCTGTCATTGGATGGCTAAGGCACGTGTTTTTTTGTTTGTTTTTGTTTTTATAATTCAAGGGTATGCTTGGTCAAAAAAAAAAAAAAAAATGCATGCCCCCATGTTTTATTCCTTTAAAAATGTCACAAGTACAAAATAAGATGTTTTGTTCTGACAGAAGTCCAGTAAGCTCCTAACTTCCTGTTGTTGGATGACAACATTGCCTCTGCTCCACTAAAGGTCCAATTAGTGTTGTCATCCCTGCCAGAGTTGCCCTCTGTTAGACTATGCATACATTATATTCTTTCCCAGCAAAACAATGCTGTTGCCCTGACCCCAGAGAGCCCGCCCACACACTGGGGCTGATGAACTAAAGGAGTAGAGGAGAGAGGATTTTCACTTATTGAAGCCAATAAAGAATTCACTTTGCAAAGAATACCCAATCATGTGCTAGTAACTTTAAATGAAATGTTTGCTTGCATATGAATGGATGATTTAGGCCAGGACAACTTCAACTCGTTCACTAAGTGTAATAGATCCAGCATACTTACCTCTCCAGCATCTCGGAGAAGGGGGGTAGCGCCGCCCCCAGTCTGCCGATGTCTCCTGTTCCCTCTGGACTGCTGACCCTTCCTGGGCACCTCAACCCTGCTTTTGATCCTCTGCTCTAGATCCAGGATTCAGCCCTCTCCATGGATGTCTCCCCTGTTTACTAGACCATGCATTATAAAGCTAACAGCAAGTATTGATCACCACAGCTGATTTCTATTCATTCAAACCAATTGATACATGCTCATTCAAACTACTGACTTTTACTCCTTGTAATGTGAAGTGAACATTATGAGTTATCACCGCTGATACATGCTCATTCAAACTCATTATCTCTCCTCTGTGATGTGAACCTTCTCCAGTCATAAGAGGTATTATACTAAGCTAAATACATTTTCTCTTTGGAAAGTTAATTTTCACTTACCTTAGTGAATAATATGGTGTTACGCTGATTTCAATCATCCATTCATAAGCAAGCTCAGTATGGGGATTTGGATCTGTGTGTAATAGATTCCTGCAGAATTAAAGAAAGATTTCATTTTTGGTGAAAACCCCATTAGGTGTGGCATGTATTGGATTTAGGGATGTGGAACAGCGCCATGTTTTCAGCCTGCACCTGAAGGGGGGGTGCAAAAATGCACCTTGCCTATGTAGGCAAGAATCCTAGCACCGGCCCTGGCTGTGTGCCACCTCTGCTTGTTTCAACTCTGTGTGAAAAGAGCAGGATAATATATTCCAACAGGCTATTCACTGCTTAACAATAAAATGATTAGGCAGGAGTGACTTTACTTATGTATTCATACGTTTAGTGTAAAGGTAGCTGAGATTCCCATGTAGCTCTCAAGTCAATGACTCAAAAACATTGTTCTAAGGCAGTGTACAGAAGTCTATATTACACACAGCAATATGCCACTTAAGCTCTGAAAAGCCAAAATTGAGGATTTTAGTGTTTATCGCAAGTGAAGGGTTTAATTTCACGGATTTAAATGATATTACTTTGTATGGTCGAATTTTGTGTGAGCTGAATTTGGGGTATTTCTTGAAGTCTGGTACAGTAGAAAGGCATCATGGCACACTCACAAACCAGCATGTAAAACAACTTGTCTCACCACTTGAAGTCTGACACACATAAAATTTTAGAGGACACAGTTCTCTAGCTGAGTGACAGAGCGCCATAGCCCCGTACCGAATGCAAACCCCTCCATTAATATTGTGTTTATAAGAGTGTAAAATACTATTGAAAGCAACTGCTTTTTTTATGCCTTTTCATAAATCTTTCTCCTTTATACCATGCGATGGCTGAAGGTAAAAATTGCTTTCTGTGCAGTCTTTTTTTATGATCTCGTTTAACGTGCCAAGATTTTTCCTTGAATATTTAATGTATACAGATAGTGGAAAATATTTGTAGTTACTTAAACAATTAAAGACAGCTCAGACTCCCCTTTTCCTTCTTTATTTCTGTTTTCTATATTCCTTAAAAGAGAACTATGGGGTAAGTGTTTTCCCCCATAGTTCTCTTTAGGATCACGGGAGGACATGTACTAATCTCATCCCGTAACCCAAAGCTCAGTATATAGCAAGCTATTGGCAAGCTATTGGGCGCTGCAGCCGGAACGGATCCCGACAATACTGTCAAGATCCACCCAGCTGCGGAGTGAAAGCTGGCTCTGCCCATCTAGAGGCAGAGCCAGCTGTGTCCGCCCCCTCCCCCGTTCGTTCCTCCACTCAGTGCTGGAGAATCGGAGAAGGGAGGAGGGAATCCCTGCGGGGAGCGGTGACTGACAGTCACTGCTTCCTGCAGGGAGACGATCAGGAAGTGAGCGGATCGGCGGCATGTTTCTGCTCACTTCCCAATCGATAGGGCCGACCTGTGACAGCTTCTTTGTCACTCTTTGCCGGCTCTTACTATGAGGATGAGTGGAAATCACTTGCCTCATAGTTCTCCTTTAATGACTTTGATGCCTCCTCTTGCCTCTTACTGTATACTTCTCCTAGACCATACATGCTCATTGTACACACTTGACCTCCTGTGTGCCATACACCACTAGTATTTTCCTTTAAAAACCTAGCAGTAGTAGAGTATTGTCCCATACTAGCCATTGAACCTTTTATTGGCAGCTTTCATGATTTCTTGGATCCCTTCATAAGGCTTTATGCATTTAAACCTAATACATTGGAAAATACTTTATCTCTCTTGCATCCTTTTCCCTAGTCCACGATCAGCCTTTCTGGACAACAATACTAGATAACAAGGAGTCTGGACTAGGTACATGTAATGGTTACAGCTAATAGTCATCATAGAAAGGGCATGTCAAACAAAGTGCAATGACTTATGGCTTATTCACACTTATAACTGTTGAGCTACTACAGGTCATTGCAGGCACAACACAAGAGCACATAGAAAACAGTTGCTTTCTATGTGTCCTGTTCACACCATACTGTGCATTTTGGTGGTTTGAGGTGCATTGTGCATAAATGCAGTCATCTTGCATTATCGTGCATAACAATGCAACACACTGCACTTCACCGGCGTTGTAACACACTGCTTGTGGGCTGGTGTGAACAAGCCCTTTCTGGCTGGAACCTATGCTTTCCTTTGCAGAACTAGAGTCCTTGGTTCAAATCCTGACCAGTACACTTCTTGGCAGCAGGGACTGTTGTGAATACATAGTGTGTAAAGTGCTGAGTAACATGCCAGTGCTATATGAATACCTGTAATAAATACAAAAGTCCAAGGATGGACCACAAAGGCATCCACACCTTTTTTAATGTCGCTGTAATGGATATTTTTTTTCACACAGCTATGCAGTTATTGGATATTAACCAGTGAGTTTTGTTGAAGCTAGTGAGAAAACAATTCAGTTAACAAACTCTATTCCCATCTTTATTCTTTATTCATCTTTATTCTTCCTTTTCACTTTGACAGAATCCATGTTGGATTAGAAAACTGATAATGGCAGATAGACCAAGAGAGAGATTTTGTGCACTCCAGGGCAGTGGAATCTATATAGGCTGCCCAACACCTTCTTTAGACCACTTCATTGCACTTCAGCCCTATACACTGCCTTCCATCTTCTTTCTTCAGCTGAAATTCACTGCCCAGCAAATGCCTACCACCTTCATACTGCTCCCCGCCCACCCAATTACTTTTTCCTAAAAGGGTATAGAGGATCTAAACCCACCTATCCACCTAGGAAGGTGCCATCTTAGCATCTACTGAGATCTGCAATTGCCATTGGACTGCACACATGACCAGCTATGACACCAACCCTTTGGGGACTTGAAAGGTCAGCTGACAAAAGGGCAATGCCAACTCTGACAGTTATCACCAGAGGCATGCCCTAAATGTAACATTCACTGTGCATGGATCTGAATAAAAAAAAAAGAAAAACAACATTGATATGTTTGATAAAGGATTGTATAACATTTATTGAACATTTCTAACTTGAGCTTTCTTTTGGAAAACAGGTAAATTGTTAAGTTTAGTTCCACTTTGACTCAGCTTTGGTCCTTGCATGCACATACATACAGCAAGGCAATTAGCATTTTCAGAAATAAGTCTGATATGGTTTCCTCCATATCTCTCTCCTCAACAGTCTCCTTAAACTGACTGTATAAGGCAGCATTTCTAAATCAGGGTACTGTGGCACCCTGGTGTGCCTTCTGGCTTCCTCAGTGGTGCCTCAAAATTATGTGGTAGTAAGACTTTGATGTGAAGGGGGGTGAATACTGAGGTGAAGCGGGCTCCTGGTGTAAAGGCAGAACTCCTATGTAAAAGGGGGAACTCTGATGTGAAAGGGGGACTCTGATGTGAAGGGGGGCTACTTATGTAAAGGGTGACTCTGATGTGAAGGGGGGGGGATCTTCATTTGAAGGGGGCACTTTAATGTAAAGGGGGAAATTCACAGTTGAATTTTGTGTGTGTCTTTTTTGTGTGGGATCCTCCTTAAAATCTATGACATTTTATACTGGGGTGCCTCCAGATTTTGCGTACTTTTAAAGGGTGATGGTATATGATAATAGAAAACTCACCATTCAATGTTTTAATGAGATAATACGATCTTTGTCTGTGGGTAGTCAAGAATTAATAGTCGATTAATGTCAGATGGAAAAGGCCTCTACCCTCTTTTAAAAAAAAAATAATTGAATTGGAGGATTATTGAAGAACTTTTGAAACATCTAAGCCGTGATTAAAAAAAAAATGAGCAACTGTCACATTATAACGTTGATCATCAGCCTTAAACTACACCGAAAAACATTTAGAAAGCAGCAAATTTGTTACACTTTGAAAATAACATTTGGCACACGCCGCGGTGGAAAATAACATAACCTCAGTGCAAACGTTTCTGCCTCCTTCTGATTTGTGCAGAAGCGAGTGCGTTGCTCTGTTATAAATGGCTCTGAAAGGGTTTGAATTGCCCAAATTGAGCATTGATTACATTTAAATGATGCTTCTAAGCATCAACATAGGGATTTCATAGCATGAACACTGGAATTAATTTAATTGTAAGGTATATATCTCCCGTCCTCGCACGGCTTAAATGAATCATTATAAGCATCTAACTAGCGCATGTGGGAGCGAGATTGCAATTATATCACAATATAAGGCCGAGAAAATCACTTTTATCCTCCTCAAATATAAGAACATATATTAATAACTATAAAACAATAGGCCATAAAACACAGAGTGGCAAAATTAATTTAAAGTAACATTTATTTTAATAGTGAATACATCAGCCCTGGGCAAGCTAGCTGGAACAATAAAACATTTGACAATTAGCATACTAATATATAGTGCCATGTCATTTCTCTACTATAACCATCAGGGTTAATCAAAAAGGTCTGGTTTCTAAAGGTTTTTAAAAAAGGATGGTGTAACTGACCTACCAGTCTGATTCTAGAGGCGATTGACCTTAGACAATGAAAGCAGAAAGCTTGTTGCTAATGGTGGCATTGCTTTGTGCTCTCTACTACAGCCACTTTACCTCCGAGGATAAGTATTTTTGTTGAAGGTGCAGTAAAGTGAACTGTTTTCTATGCTTAAAGCACACCTGCCATTAAAACAAGCATAAAAGTACGGCCTAAACATAACATAAACATAACAGGGGACACTGAAGACTTAGGAAAGCAGTGGTGCAGGCGGGTGCTAGAGGCAGTGGTCAGCAATATTAGAGTGAGGAAGCAAGGGGGCCGGACATACTGGTAGTCAGCATGCTGGAGGGGGTCCATTCAAATGAGAGGTTGGTTGCACAACCGTAATTATTCTGTGCCCAGATATACACATACAGACATGGACAAATATGCTGGTACTCGTCAAAAAAAAAGAACCCAGAATTTTGTATAAAATAACTTATAATAACCAGTAATTCATGATTGTTTATTCCACATATGCTTTTGATTTTTGATTCAACAGAATATTTAAAATATAAAATAAATGAAAATGGCAATGGGCAAAAATGATGGGACCCTCAACCTAATATTTTGTTAAACAACTGTTGCGCTCACCCCCGAAGGAGCCGCTGGATGATCGGGTCTTCTGTATCACCTCTTTGACACACCACAAACAATGAATCCACAGCACACCAGCACACCTTGTGAGATTTTAAATAACTATTTACTGTATATAATAATCTGAATAGCAGTATACAACATCAACATTTATCTCTACACAGCATAACACAGAGACTGTATATGAGACATCAGCATAACAGTGATGATCAGTAAATGCGGTTATTCTAACTGTGAACTTGTTGGACAGTAATCAAACTGTATATATATATATTTAGTCCCAATGTACCCGGGTACCTAACCCACTGGCCAGTGGTAGTTTCTTCAGCTAGCCAACGTTGGGGCCCAATACAACGGTGAAAATCTGTGTGTACTGTTAATGACAACAGCAGGCTGGAGGCCTCTCACCCATACACGGAGATGTACGTCTGTAGCCGGCAGGGATGTCAGCAATTATCTTCTGTGATGAAGAACTGTATATAGGAGCTGAAGTCTGATGTCACCAGGGGTTCTGGTCATCAGATTTGGCGTCCGTCCGGGCCGAGTCGCCGCCCACAATGGCCTCTCAGCAGGATGGCACCTCACTCACAGCCCCAGAGGATCCTCTTCCAGACAGGAACAAACAGCTTCATTCACTCTGTGCAGCAAATGTCACTTCAGGACTGCACGTGGGACAAGTGAGCACAGTCTCTCCACAAGCTGGCTGCACAACACAAGCAACAGCAGTCTGGCCTCCCTGTCTCCTCACACTAGACTCTGCCCAGCCACCTTTAGCCCCCAGAGTTTACTTCCCTTCCCCCCTGTAGACTTCTGGGAATTGTAGTTTAAGTATCCATTTTCATTTTTAATTCCTCAGTGGCTGTGTCCACAATCCCCACTAAGCTGTGCTCTCTGGCTCCACCTGCAGCTGCAATATCTTTTCTCTTAAAGGAGCTGATCCCAAAACAGGGCTACAGAACCTTTACAGGCAATTACTGCAAACAGATTTCTGTAGCTCTGAATGAACCTTCTGCATCTGCCAACAGGCAGTTTAGCCCACTCCTTGTGAGCAAACTGATCCACCTGTCTCAGGTTTGAAGACTTCCTTCTCTAGGCTGCATGTTTCAGCTCTTTCCATAGATGTCTGATAGGATTCACATCAAGGCTCATAGAAGGCCACTTCAGAATAGTCCAGAGTTTTGTTCTTGGCCATTCTTGGATTCTTTTAGCTGTGTGTTTTGGGTCATTAACCTGTTGGAGGTTTGAGATTTAATTGTGCCCAGGACAGGTGCAGGGCACCACATGCCAGACTCAGCAATGTCACGCCAGAATATAACCAAGCCCCCTACATGTTTCACAGTAGATTTTTTTTTTTTTTTAAAAAGCTTAATTTCTTTTGTCTCTGGGCATAGAGCTGATGTAATTTGTGAAAAAGCTCCAGTTTTGTCTAATCTGTCAGGGGGACATTCTCCCAGAAGCATTCGGCTTATCAATTTGCATTTCAGAAAGCTCCAGTCTGGCTTTTTTTTCAAAAGTGAAATACTCGTTAGTCTTCTTCCTTCATGCCCACTGTTGCTCAAAAAATTACGAATGGTGTTATCAGACACTGATGTACCATGACTTTGGAGTTCAGCTTTTATCTCTCTGGAAGTTTTCCTTGGTTCTTTGTCTACCATTCACACTACCATACTGTTCAATCTGGGGATGATTTTTTTCTCTTGCAGCCATGTTGGCTACACTCTAATGAACCCTAAACTACTTAATAATATTGGCAACTGTAGTCACAAGAACACCAAGCTGCATGGAGATGGTTGTATAGCCTTAGCAATACAAGAATAGCCTTGACCTTTGATATGCTGGTCTATAATGTTCTTTCTGATCTCCTCAGACAAATCTCTCCTTTGTTTTGGTCCATGTTCAGTGTTGTGCATGCTATGATACCAAAAAGCAAGTAGACTGACTGACTGTTTTCAAGATAGAAGACGTGTAATATTAAAAGACAACAGTTATATTGGAATGACATTATGAGACAATTATTCATAACCTTTTCTAGGGAAAAAGTTATAGATATGGAAGATGTTCCCTAACTTCCTGTTTCATTGGCAACTCTAAAATTTTGGATTTTCTATCACTAGCTATACTAGCTCTACTGGACACAGTGGTCACCAGGACAAATTTAGAGGGTGAATCTCTCCATTGCTGAAAAAAACCCCAATGTAATTGTTCTAATTTTATGAATGTATGTAAGAATCTGTCCCCCAACAGGCTAAACTAACCACAAATGTAACACTATATACTTCTTTGTTTTTACAATCACATGAACACTTACAGGATTATTCACAAAAGGGTGAAGAGTTTGGAGAAGGCAGGAGAAGTGAACAATCTAGGACAACCTATTTATTTATACAGTATATATTTGTGTATGTGTATATATATGACAATCCCCTTAGTGGTGACAGTAGAAAGACTGGTACCTGGTTGACTTCAAACGGTTACAGGTGGAAACGCACACGTAAAAAGACTGTACTGGGTCAACTTGGTACCTCCAATAGTGTAGTGAGGTCAGGATTCCCCTTTATGGATGACAGACTGTTTGACAAGACCAGACAAAAGGGAAAAGTTGTTGAGAGGTGTTAGATGGCCAGGCAGTTTTTGGTGTGTGCGCTCCTCCGGATGCGAACACAGGGGGGGGGGGTATAAACGAGGGGGGGGGGGATATGTGACAGTGTAAGCCGATGCCACAATGTAATTTGGCAACACGGTCCCCAAGAACACTCAGTTAGAGGGGCTGAGAGGTTCCATCATGTGAATACATTTGCAGAGGAGGAACTGGCTTTTCAGTTCCTTCCAGGTTTTCCGGACTATAGTGGGATGGAATCTCTAGTCCAGGTGTTGCCAATGTCCAGTAGAGCTGGATCAGGTGGCTGAGAGCAGCCTTATTAGGAGTCTGGACCCGAGTTCAGAGAGTTGGAGTTGTGTGTGTGCAGGAAGCACACGGACACAAGCAGACTCAGGTGCATGCGGGGCGCACAAGGAACAGCCGCGGGAGGCTGGGAGTGGTCAGGAAGGTCGGTGACCCAAGGGACCTGTTGGACACCGCTGAGAGAGTCCGTGATTCACTGCTGGGAGAGCAGTGTGAGTATCACACAGAGGTGTGCTGAGAGGCTTAGAGCTGAGGAAAGCTACAAAGCACTGTATATGCTGATATGCTGAAGAAGGCTGATTATCATGAGAAGTGCATAAATGTTGGCCTTTATGTGAACAAAAGACTGTCTTTTATGTTGCTGCTGCAAGGTGTCTTGTGTAACAGGGGAAGGCTACCCTGTGGATGAACAGAGACTTCGTGTTTTGCCCTTAATAAACTGTGTTTTACTTGAATTTCTTGGACTACAGTTGAGTGTCCTTGTTTGGAGATCATTGTCCGCCCAGCTGTCAGAAGCAGGCTGTCGGCCGGCCAATGGCCAGGCAGCTTCGGCTTACAGCGCTGCTCAGTCTAGCCGAGACATATGCGTTCGGCTCGACTGAGCCGCTCGGCCACGTTGGGAGCTGTACGGGCTATAGTGAATAGCCCGTACAGCAGCCCTTCGGTTCTTCTGAACCGAAGGGGTCCTGGGGCCGAAGCTAGCCGAAGGATCGGCCGAAGCTACGGCTAGATCCTTCGGCTGCTTCGTGAATAGACCCCTTAGTGTCATCTGACAGTTTTTCTAAAACAATACAGACTAATGAATTGAGGAAAGTGGTGGAGCACCAGGGCCCAAAGGCAGCTGCAACCTCTGCGACCCTGGCAGTTCTCGTGAAAATGCCAAGTATCGCCACTGGTATCTGAACTGGTATCTGTTATAACCAGGGCCGGATTTCTAACCCCCCTATGTTATAGCAATAATGTTTCCCCCCCAAAAATGTAAAGTTACAAATAAAAAAGAATTACATTTTTTTTAAAGTCCCCCCCATACATACACGCATGCAAACAGGCGTCGGATGCGCATACGTATGAAAACAACGATTTCGCCCATTACGCCACACATGGTACATATCGCCGCGAACGTCGGAATGAGAGCAATAATTGTAGGGAACCCTAGTTATAATACTTCTATGCTCTATCCAGAAAATGTTGGACTGATATACAGTACACATACAGTTAATCAAATAGATACAATAAGCTATTGATCCTTTAAAAGGTGAATGCATATACAAAATCTATGGTAAGGGCTATAGAACTTTATTTTATACTTTGCCAGAACACTTGCTTGATTACTCATGCATCCTGCTGTGATAATGAGTTGCAGAGCATGACCCAGACTCCAACCTTCACCCTCTGTCTTGCAGCAGATGTTTCTTGAAAAACTGAAACACATCATCTTATTTTTTTCCTTTTATCTCTTCTAGTGTGTGTGTGTATTTCCTTTGTTTTTAGCTTTAAAAAAGAACAAAGAGGAAAACGAAAAGAGTTGATTCCTATTTTAATGAATACATGTGACTTTCAGCTTGGCCCATGGTCCTTTCCTCCATCGCCTAGTTCCCTTTTTTAATTTCATCATTATCTTAAGAATAAAAGAGCATTATCCCTTGCAAATGTCCCTTTTAACAGTCTCTAAACTTTTGGGAATTTGCATAAACCAAATTAATTGCCAATTAACGAGCTTTGCTCGCAGCCTCTTCCAGCAGTTTGCTTCTAGTAAAGACATTTTGGGGCACAAATATTAGCTGATATGCCGCACTTAGAAGTCCGTAATAATGTAAATAGTGTTTTTTTCTCCGTAAAAGTTGGTCATGGGGGTGCTTTGTCTTTCATCAGAACAGGAGACTTTGATGTGGTGTGAAAGTCGGCTTTTTAGTCTAAATCATGATAAACAACCTCTTCATTTCAACAGCAACATTATAAGACGCCTTCAAAGGTTTTAGGATGCAATTAAAATCAGCCTTGTTCCATCATACATGTGATGTTAGATGTGTAACAAGGATATTTCTTAGACTAGAGAAAATGGAATTGTGAACTTTTCCATCATATTGGCATTTTTTTTCACTGGTGTGAGATTATTATTATTCAGTTTTATCCAAATTATGGAGTTATGACCAAATCTATAATTGTTTATAAAGCCCAGCTCTAGGTAAGACCCCCCCTAGACACCCCCTACAGCCCTTTTTTTCCTTCAAAAAATACACTGCCTGGCCAAAAGAAAAGTCACACACTCTAATATTTCATTGGACCACCTTTAGCTTTGATCACGGCACACATTATCTGTGGCATCGTTTTGATGACCTTATGCAATGTCACATTTATTTCCGTCCAGTGTTGCATTCATTTTTCACCAAGATCTTGTAGTGATCATGGGAGAGTGGGACCACAGCTTAAAGTCTTCTCAAGCACAGCCCAAAGATTCTCAAAGGGGTTAAGGTCTGAACTCTGTGGTGGCCAATTCATATGTGAAAATTATGTCTTATGCCCCTTGAACAACTCCTTCACAATCTGAGCCAGATGAATCCTGGCATTGTCATCTTGAAATATGCCGTTGCCTTCATGGAAGAAAAAAAATCCATGATTGAAAAACTTCATGGTCATTCAGTATATTTAGATAGTCAGCTGGCCTAATTTTTTGGGCACATATCATAACTTTGCTGAACCTAAACCTGACCAACTGAAGTAACTCCAGATGATAACACTGCCCGAAATCCAGGTGGTCACTTTTTGGGGGGCCAGGAAGTGTATTTGTTTACATACCTTTTTTAATGGGCTTTCAGTCCAGTGCTGTGATATTACAGGTCCTCTTCTTCTTCTGGCACTGGGCAGTTCTTAAATGTTTTAGAGAACAGTGCTATGTCATTACAGTCCTCTGCCACATTCTCCTATGAGCCCAAGAAGGCTTGATGAAGTTCCTCTAGGTGGCGAGTCCTTGACGCCCCAAGCTCACAAACAGTGGGGTGAATGTTGCTTAATGTCAGTGTACTCAGAAAAGGACTGGTGCTGGGTCACATAGCAAGGAAGTGCAGGGAATTTTACAGCAAGAGCTGCTTTTTTATTTTAGCAAATGCTGAACAATTTTATTTATTTTTGTTACAATTCTGAAGTTCGGCTTTAATAAATTGATTTCTTTCCTCTATGCCTGGTGGGACTTGAAGTTTAACAACACATGGGCAGAAGACATTGCTATACAGTATTTGTATTTCTAATCCAAATATATCTTGAGCTTTAATGATAGAGTGCTGAACTTGATAACTAAATGTTATTCTCTATGACATAGTACTTGTGTAGCTTATTTCATGGGGAGCCAATTGTTTTATCTGTTTAGTAATCAACTACTTGATTCAGCTTTAAGCCTTATATGTGTATTTGTTTTGAGACCCAATCATGCTACGACTGGGTATTCATTGCTACATAGGTGGGACAAATGGCTTCCTATGGTGTAAGCACAAGCACGATGTCATGGCCAGTAAATAATAACTCCAATTGTGGGCAACTAAATGCTACAACAAGCTACTTATGTCCCATATTCAATAGATGTGTATTTGTTTTTTATGTTTAGAAATCGATCCATATTCTAGGGTCCATTCCCACCATGGACTGCATTAACGTAGCACATTACCATATAATAAGGTGTGCTGCATCAAAATTAATTGGCTGACAGCGCATGTTAACAAACAAAAAAACAGACATTACCATTGTTATTGATGCAGCACCCCACAACACACAGTATATGGGTTGTTGTGTGCTGCAGCACGTGAGTGTTACCCTTTACTGTAGCTGTTCATTGAGGTAACAATCTAAATTAATGACACAGCAATGCACTGAACATTGTGGTAATGCATGTTGAAATATGTATTCTGTCTTGTGTTTCTGCAATGCGCAGTTCTGAATGAGACCCTAGTGATTAATCAGTAAGTATTATTGGAATAACTACACTACCAAAATTAATCCTGAAGGAAAATTACACATATACTGAATGCATTGATTTTCTCTAATTAGATGTGGGATTTAAAAGCTGATTTTTGATTGGTTGCTGTAGGCTCAGATTAAATTTTCACCTCCAGTAATGATGACTTGCTCTATTTTTGTGATACACATCTGGGTACACTGTTGATCTAACCGTAACGTTTCCTTTTTTTTTTTTCAATACCAGCTTTGGGATCTTGTGAAGGCAAACAGTTCCAATGCCAACCAGATGGCAACTGTATCCCTGAACTGTGGCTGTGTGATGGGGAGAAGGATTGTGAGGATGGCAGCGATGAGAAAGGCTGCAATGGAACTCTCAGAAAATGTGATGCCAAGACTAAATTTGCGTGTAAAAATACAGGTGAGAGCATGCCTGAGAAAGGATGTATTTACCATGAGGCAGATACCAGCCAGTGCCCAGGCCAGCAGGTAACGGTAAACAGTATCAAAGTTAAACATTTATAAATTGGCATTTACCTTTTTACTTCTGTTTGTGGCTTGTCTGAAAACCTTTGGGTCACTTTTGGATAAATGTATTAGCAGAAACTATGAGCACAGGGTTGTAGGAGCTGATGAGATGATTCTAGAGCCCTAGTGCCCAACCTGTGGCCTGGGGGCTGCATGTGGCACTTTAGCACCTATTATGCAACGTTCATTACACCTGTAGACAGTAGTCTGTGTTTTAGTGCTTATTCAAGCCATTAAAGGACACTATTAGGCTTGTAGTATTTAAATGGATTGGATTATTTCTTTCACAGTGTCTAAACTTTTTCTGTGCTATCCATCACTTTTCTCTTTTTAATATTTTTTTTTTCTTTGACCATCGATAATGGATTTTGCTAAATTAAATATAAAATATGTCATAAGTAATTATTTATGGGGATGCAGGAAGCACAAAGTTAAAGGTGCTGTAGTAGTGGTGATTCCTAGCAGTCTCTAGACATGTGCACCAGCAAAAAAATGTTTAGTTTTGTTTCGTTTTGATTTGGATTTTGCAGTATTTCGTTTTTCGGATTCGGGTCCGAAATTAAATTTGTTTCGGAATTCGGATTCGGATGAAATTCGTTAGCTGTAGTCCGGTTAAAGTTTCGTTTTTGGACGAAATTTCGTTGCAGCAAAATGACATTAGGAAAAAAGAAAAATCTAATTTTTTTTTTTTTAGTTTGCTGAAGATGAAAAAAAAAAGTGTGAGGTTCCCCCCCCCAATTCATACTAGACCCTCTAGGTCTGGTAGGAATGTTAGGAGGGACCCCCTCAAGTTAACACACAAAAAAAGTGCGTGTGGTTCCCCCCAAAATCCCTACCAAATGATGTACAAATTGTTGGTGCTATAAAACCCCTGTATAATATCTGTAATAACTACGGAAAGGATAAATCAGGTCTCCTGCCCTGCCAGACACGGTTGTGCTGCTTGGCAGATCTGTGTAAATCTCAGAATCGGGTGGACAGAAACTCAAATCCTTTGGCAGCTAATATTAATATTATATGTATTTTTTTTATTTCTGTAAATTTAGCTGACGTTTAGCTTTAAATATACATTCTTCTTGGTAACATTAGCATGGAGTGTAAAAGCCAATACAGGCTTATAGACAGCTACAGAATCCATATGTTCTCCCCAGTTGTGGCTGAAATACTTCAGCCGCTGAGAGATCCCTATGTGGCCGCGCAGACTTCAATGGAAGCAACTTTCTGTGAAATGTCACGTTGCTCAAGAGCTGCTCTGTTTCATTGTTTCGCCACACGCATTAAACAATCTGCATTGCTGTGCCATGGTTCACGTTGGACTACCATCTGGAACGAACAACACCTGGGCACCCCCGGGCACGTGCATACAGAGTGCTACATTTGCAGATCTCGGAAGAAAAATACCAAGTAAACAAGCATAAATTTTACCTGACAATTGCTTGGCTGTAACTGGAACAGCTGGTAATGCTCCCATAAAGTTGAAATATAATTGAGATGTATTTCCTCTTTAGTGATACTTAAAATAGAGTAAATAACTCAAGCTTTTCACAAATGGCCAGAGTAGGTTTTAACTCAGTTAGTTTTCCTGTCTCAGAAGGTGGCTCGGCACCGTGGATTTTCGCAAAATAGACGCACCCTGCAGAGTTCTTAAAGGGCAATTCAAGCCAAAAAGCTAATGCACTGTATGGACACAAAGCACTGCATTAATTTTATTATGATTATTATTTATTATTATTATTATTATTATTATTATTATCATTATTTTTCTTCATCTCCTCTTTCTCCTTCACCTCCTTCACCTTCTTCGTATTATTGTTTTTCTCCTTCTTCTTGCTCTTCTAATTTTTCTTCTTCTCCTTCTTCTTAATATTATTATTTTTCTTCTTCTTCTTCTCCTTCTGCATGTTATTATTTGTGTTTTAGTATTACATTTTTGTAGTGTTTTGTATATAGATTACATAGATTTGTACACTGTCTACAGTTTGCTTTATCTGCCAAAAGACTGCTACAGCAATATACTGTACATACTCTCGTGCTTTGCCAAACCAGCTGCTTAGAACAGCTGTAGAGCAGAAAGGATGGTGATGCTGTTCTGCATATGCCGTGCCACTGCACCACCTCCGTCTGGTACCTTCATTACTAGTGATCGCTACTGCAAAGGTGCTGCCTGTGGTTGAGTTCTCTATCCTGTAATCCAACCTACGTACAGCCCTCTGCAGCTCATTTCCAGCAAGTGATCCCCTGCTGAGATTTCCACTTTCAGCTGCTATGTGGCAACTCGATATAATGACACATTTTAAGTAATTACAGTAATCTCTTTAAAATATTACAGCATGACCTTTAATGGAGAAAGCAAGCGAACCAAAAAGAAGGCATTTTTATATATTTGTCAGGAGCTGCCCTTTAAAGGCAAACTTAAATCAGCCATAACACTTTAGGAGTGAACTATTTTTCAGCTTAAAGGAAACCTGTCAGGAGAGAAACATGGAGGCTGCCATACAGACCTCTTTCTGAAAATGCAAGCCACCTGGCTGTCATGCTGACCCTCTTGTATCAATGCTTTGAGTCTCTTCAGATCAACATCTGCATACATGATTTAGAAGGGACTCAAAGAATTAAAAGCTAGAGGTCAAAATGACAGCTTTGTCCATCAAAGGTCAAGCACTAATATTTCATGACCTTCATGATCTGTATACATTGAGGTCCAAAAGGGCAGCAATAGATCCAGGCAAAAAGTATTTTTAAAAGGAGGTAAGCAAGGACAGCTTCCATATTTCTGTCATGGCTGGCTTGATTTATAGTATTAGAGTGGTGAATATCTAAAATGAATACTGTTGGCTCATATCAGGCACCTATGGTCAACCAACCAGGTCACATGCATGGATTCTGCTGCCCTAATTTACTAACATCAGGCCAGTGAATGAACAAGGTCCAATAGAGATTCTGCTTTGTTGATGGAAGACACAATATGGGGTGCATTTCCTGCCCCTTATTTTATTACTTAATTAACCACTTGAATCCCTAAACCATTTTCTCCCTAAATCTCCCTTAAATCTTGAGTCTCAGAGCTTGTGTTTAATTTCAGCGATGTCTCCCTTTTATATATTTTAGGTATTGTAGTCTAGCTAAATTATGATACAATTTTTTTTTTTTTTACATGTTTAAAATATTATTGGGATAGGTAGGGTTTTAATTTGGATACATATATATTTTTTTAATTTCTTGTTTTTTATTGGGATTAAAGAGTAAAAAATGTGAAGACAAAAAAATAATTTTCTTGTTATGATCCCCAACGTTTACTTAATATCCCCAAAATGTTTATACCAAAGTAATAAAAACAAAGTCTGATTAAAATTATATATACACAATACAAGTGATTAAATTAAAGTGATAAAACATATTTCATTTATTGCTATTTCTTTAAAAAAAAACATTGTCTACAATGTTGAAAAACTGCATCTTGCATGGGTTTAGGTAATCTCCAATAAACCTTATGTCTCTTGTAAGAGCCGCACCAGTAATGGCTCTGTTATTTTTATTTATCTTATCGCCATAGTGGTCCCAACAATAAAACAATATATTGTTTTCATCATAAGTATGGTGCTCTGGTGGTGTATATTGATGCATTTTGCTAAATTAACTTCCTCCGGGTGCAGGTATTTTCAATCACAGAAGGAGACAGATCCAAAAAGGACACCGCCAAAGACTCCACTATCAATGTTTCTTGTGTGGTGATCTTCAAAAAATATGCTTTTCCTCAAGTATCATGGCCACCATAAAATCATATTTTTTGAAGCTCACCACACAAAAACCTTTGATAGCAGATACACATTTATTTGTGTATTATATATCTGCTTAGAGCCCAGCTTTAGGTAAGTAGTGCATATAAAGTAAATGTGAGCTCTAACTGAATGACATGTGTATCATAAACAATTACAATTTTCCATATAAAATACTTTTTTTGCCTTGTTTTCATCCTTTCATGCTGCTGATCTCCTGTGGCCAGGGGCGTATCTGCCGCAAGCAAACAAGGCGTTTGCCTGGAGCGGCAGATTCGCTGCCTGTGGCTTCTTTTCCCTCAAATGTCTGTCTATATTTACTGCAGAAATGGCTGCGTGACATTTCTCAGGACAGGTGTGAACCAGGGCGCATCATGAACATGCTTCAAACTTGCATGCTTCGACGTGAGATAATATATAAAAAACACAGGACAGGCTTGCGTTGCCATTACTAGGTAATGGCACGGTTGAGCAAACAAGGCTTTTCCCCCCATGAACACACATGAATGCAAAAAAAAATACATGTTGCCCTTTTTGTGACATATACTACTTGGCGCATATCCAGGGACCCAATGGGAATCAATGGGTATGCACGCCAAATGCGGGAAGCAAAGTCCAGCAGATGTGCAGGTATGTGCATTCCCGCCACACACATTCCTGGTGTGAACAGGACTTTAAACTTAAAGAGTATGCGTTGAGTTGTCATGATCTTTGCTTGAACAAGGACTTCATTGTTCTTTCTGTACAATTTTAGTTAGCAGATGAAAACTTTGATTAAAAAAATTTAGAACTTTGATGAAGAGACCAGTGGCAATCAATTCAGTGGCATTTTACTTCAAGATCCCACTTATTTTGTCTCCAATAGAAGATACATTTGTTAAGATCGCCTCATTATCATTTGAGAAAAATGAACTGAACCACACAAAATTAGAAAATTAGAGTAGTAGAATAAATCATAACTCCAGACATTTTCTTTTTTTGATGGAGTGGGGATTACTGATTTCCTCTGGTTTTATTTTCTTTCTGTAACCCTACAAGGCAGATCTTGCCTCACGTCCTGTCCCTGGGCAATAGAACAGTAAAGTGGTAAAGTGGTTGTCACTGGGACAAGAAGGCATAGACCAAGTAGAGGCAACGTTTGCATCCCAGCTGTTGTGGGGCAACAAGTCCCATAAGCCTTGCAAGACTCTGGCAGCCAGCGGCACGACTACCGGAGGCAGCGACATTATGGGTTTGAAGTTTCACCAGGGCTGGCGTGGCAACCCCTGGCATAGACCACAATAAGAGAACATTTACAGAATTCCTGACCCTTCTCCCACTCTGCTAAAAATGCACTTACAATTGGTGCACCCATTCCTGTGACAACTAGATCTCCACTCACATTGGAGAGATTTCATTTAATTATATATATATATACAGGGCTTGAAAAAATTGATAGTGTCTCACCAGTCAGTCAAAAATTTCACCAGTCAGCATGACCGGACTATAGCCTTGTAATTTATGTTTAAAAAGTTTGGGGACAGATAGAGCTTTCTTTTGGAGGTATATAATCACCACGGGGGGTATTTTCTTTTACTATATAATTAAAAAAGTACCATAAATGTAAAAAAAAAAAAAAAAGTTTCCCTACGTTATGTTATAAAACATTTATTATAATTAATACCTAGCTTCAGATAGGAGACATGAGCTGCTGGAGAGGTACGTAAACCACATTTGCCTTTTCAGGGACCTTGTTGGCAATGGCAGTGTTCCTTTAAATACAGTATATATTTAGGAATAAAATATACTTTTTTCAGTTTATACATATTCTAAATATTGTTACTGGCCATGTAAATCTCCTTCTGTTCTAGAAGGAAGCAATAGCTTCCATCCCATAATTTTCTCTCATAGCAAATTTTATACTCTTTTTGCAGAGTCAGTAGCCCGTATTACTGCATCTTTTCATATTGGAGCCGTAAACATAACTGGAAGTCACTTGAAGGGTCAGGATGGTTAATAACACCCTTATAGTACTAGATAAACATTGTATCATTGCTCTATGTCGGTGAATCACAAGAGACTTGCCCCCATTCAGTCATGTACGTATCAGTGCAGTTTGAATAATGCCATCAGGGGATACACACGACAAAGATCCGGAAACAAAATATATCTATATCATGCTGTCTGCTTTACTTATCATATTTCTGTGATCCAGATTATGTGCTACTTGATATGTGCCGTAAACTTAAAATTAGATTATGCTTCTGAGTCTTATTTTAGTAGCATGGAATGCATGTTATATTTAAAAGGGGAAAAGTCATAGACAGATAAACAGCTTCCAAAGTGAAAGACGAAAGGACTTGGAAGTATTTACATATTCTTGTCAAGCAGTTAATACGCCTTTAAAGACACCCTTACTGACTTCTGTAGCTGCAGTCACTGTAAACCTATTCATCAATGTTTATCTTGTAAGAATGAATTGTTCCACATTGCCTGTGGCTACAGAGGTCCATGGGAGATTGTTTTCACCTTATAACTGCCACAGACATAAATACTACATTAGTCGCAGCACTCCCTCAACTGCCTGTCGGCTTTCAGGTAGAAGTGATTTGGGCATGATCACTTCTACACACCTGCTTCCCGCATGTACTGACGCCCCATCACAACCCCCCTACCAATGTGTCCAGGGGTCTGCTGTCCCTTCTGTGGGCCCAAGACGGCCATAGCAGGTGTCGGTGGGGAGGGTGGAGGAAAATTCTGGAACATTTATTTTCTGATATCCCCTCCAGTGGATGAACCCAGAAGTGATGAGGATTTCATCACTTCTGGTTTCTGAACTGTAAAACCAGAAGTTTCACAGTTCAGAAACCAAACCAGCAGTTTGCCTGGACACTGTCACCATGGAAGAAGCTAACCCAAGCAAGTATGGTATGTGATGTTTAACTTTTGAGTATAGTTCTCTTTTAAAGAATTGCTTTCCTAGATACACTATATAGCCAAAATGTGTGGACACTTTATCATCACACTTAAAGGAGAACTATGAGGTGAGTGCGTTTCACTCACTTAATAGTTCTAGCTGACCTGAGACTGTCACAGGTCGGCTCAGTAGATCGGGAGGTGAGCGAACACATACTGGCGTTTGCTCACCTCTCGATCCTGTCACGGCTCTCTGCCGTGACAGGGGAGGGGTTAGATTCCCCCCTCCCCGCTCCGATCCGCCAGCGCTGACTGGCGGAACGGATGGGGGTGGGGGCGGGTACAGCTGGCTCTGCCTCTAGATAGGCAGAGCCAGCTGTCACACAGCTGGGCGTATCCAGGCACAATTGTCGGGATCCGCTTCAGCTGCGGCGTCTCAGTATACCGCAAGCTCGCGGTATACTGCGTCGTCTCAGTATACCGCGAGCTACAGCTCGCGGTATACTGAGCCTAGGGTGAGGGGAAGACGCTAGTTTGTGTCGTCCCGTTACCCTAAGGAGAACTATGGGGAAAAGCCTTAACCCCATAGTTCTCCTTTAATTGAGGTGGTTGGACACTGCATTCCAAATCTATGGGCATTAGTTGGCCATCCCTTTGCAAATATGATAGCCTCCACTCTTTTGGTAAAGCTTTCAAAAAGATTTTGGAGAGCGTCTGACAGAATTTGTGGACCCATCAGCTAAAATACAATGTTTGAGGTCAGCTTCTAATGTCGGAGGGCTTGGCTCACAATCAGCATTCCAGTTCATCCAAATGGTGTTCAATAGCACTGAGGCCAGGACCCGGTGTTCACTGAAGTTCCTCAACACAAAAATCATCAAACCATGTCTTTATGGAGCTGGCTTTGTGTACAGGGGTACAGTTATACTAGAACAGAAAAGGAACCAAACTGTCGCCACAAAGATGAAAGCCCACAGTGATCAGCTTAAACCCTTCTCTGGAAACACCTCAACTCAATAATTTGCAGGGGTGTCCATATACTTTTGGTCATATGGATAGGTGTAAAAGTCAGGTCATATAGCGTAGCAATCACTCCAAAAAAGAAGGTATCAATATCAGGCAAAGGCCTGCATACAATATCCAAAGGCATATCATACATGAACTGTCTTGCAAAACAACAACTAACATTATGTTGTAATATAAAACATCTTAGGACATGTAACTTGACATGCTAATATCCCTTTTACTAAGGCTTTGGCTTGAATTAATGATATATTGTTCATGTAGCAGCACACGGTGGCTTTTCTCCTCCATTTAAAAGGAGCATTTTGTTTTCATTAAGGCAGTAGGAAAGCACCAAAACAAACATATCCTCCATTCTGTACCTCTAAAATACATTAAAGAAACGGGATGATGTTGTTGTAGAAATAACATCAATTTGCTATGGGATATAGCCAATTTACTTGGCACCAGCTCTTTCTTAAATCAGCCATTAGGCTCATTGCTGTCTTCTGCCTGCTGATTGCCCTCTCGGTCTAACGGAGATGTCAGGTAAGAGGAGATTGGGGATACGTCAGAATGGCGGAGATGAATGCATATATCTACATAATAAAATGCTGAAAACCCTTACATTACTCTGTCTTTCTAATTACCAGATGTCATATGTTTTACAGAGCACGCTTAAAAATCAATATGAGTGTTTTAAATTGAAAAAAAAGTGTTATAGAGCTGAGTGCACAGCATGAATTAAAGACAGTCATGTCCAATATGAGTCTCAGTGTCCTACTCAATTTATCTACGTCATTAACATCTCGGGGCTACTTAGTGTACAGATCAGATGACTGCACCATGGATCACACTAATTATTTGACTTACTCTATTAGATCACTGTAGCTGTTACATTATTTTAAATTATGGCTTTAAGTTGATGCTGCTCCAGACTAGATAACAAATGCTGACCATCGCCTGTAAAAATCTATTATGCGGCATCAATCAACTGTTCAGCTAGAGGCGGAAGGCCAGGGAAGGGGGTCTGCAGGAGTCACAAACTGAAATAGGTACACACCAATACTGTGCATTTAACACACACTATTGCACAGTGTGTCTAGCGTGCGGTACCGTGTGCTGTGTGTATTACCCCAATGTGCCTCCCGGCAGCTGTGCGTTGCAGTACAATGCACGGTATTGCAATATCGTATGTTGCGGTGAAACAAGTAGTGATAGGTGCACTGTGCAATAGCATGCGTTACACACAACATGGTGTGAGTAGGCCCTCAAGGTTGTGAAAGAGTCATATAATATAACTTACTGACAAACATGCCTGGACACAGTGCTGTCCATACAATGAGGCAGTCTGACGCAATCGCTCAGGCGGCATCTCATTGGTCATATGGGGGGAAGCAGGAGCTCTAAGCAACCTGTGACACTTTGGCTAGTGTCCTGCCCAGCTCACTGACTGTTGCCAGGAGCCTGAGCAGCATGCCCAGCACCTGGCAACCAGTGACATCAGGGAGCTGGACAGGAAGCAGGACATAGCCAGACCCAGAGGTAGCACACCTACACACTCCCCTGGTAAGGAGCATCCACTGCCCCCCCCCCCCTGGAAAAGCATCCATTGCCAGAACCCCTGCCCTCACAATGTTAACATCCACCAACGGCACCCCAACCCACCCCCCTGCCTCAGGCAGTGTATAGTGTTGGTCCTGCCTGAAAAATGTGCTCCCCATGTGTCATTCATGCAGGGGTCATGACTAATTGGAAACGTTGCCAAAAAGTTTTGTGGGTTAGGCCCACCTGTCTCCAATCAATCTCCTCCCTCGGATGCCTGTTCTGATCTTTCATTGATCCTTTCACAGCTGAAAAACTCTCCACAAAAGAATGACTGTGCTGGGTGGAAAAGTATCCTCCTACCAGCATCCTATCATATTCAGGTATACAGGCAGGTATTCAGATGTTATGATTTCCCCATCTCCTACCCCATCGTATGATTTACCATAAGCTGAAAGAGAAATCTAAACATCTATGGCTAACCTTAAAGCTTCAATCTATTTTACTGCACACTGATAACACGTCCTCAAGCTGATCACTTTTACATGTATAGAGAAAACAAATAATTGAAAAAGAATATACTTTAATTCCATTTAATTATTTAAAGGTTAAATAGTATGTATAGTATGGCCATTTATGTGACTATTTAAATAGAAAAAAAATATTAGAATTAAAATAAAAAGTCTATTCAATTAAATTACCATTTGCATGATCTGGGATGCGTTAAGGGAAATCTTCGGTGCCAGTGGGCAATTTAGAAATAATGAGAATGCTGAATATTCATTTAAGGGGCTGCACTAATTACACCAACATTTGCTCGTTGTGATTGTGGAGCAGTTAGCCTAGTTCGGGACTTGCCTTACGAGTCAAGTTATCGTAGTAGATGTGATGGCTGTCTTCACAACAACCTCTTGTTTCCCTTTTCTGCAGCTCATCTGAAGTGTCTGAGCTGTATATAGACTAATTGTGCCTTGGAGTGCTCTTTTACTACATGTCTCTGTCCCATGCGACTTCCCAGGCAATTGACCTGACACAATCTACAAGCCAAACCTGGCTTTACAGAACTTACTGAAGCAGCAATTGGAGAGAAATCAATTTTTTGTTTCTTTTGGTTCTTTGAAAGTTTGCATTAAATCATACGAGCTGCAGTTTATCTTCTTCCTTCGCATTGTCCCTGTGAAAGCCGGTGCATGAGCCCTTGAATAAATCATTTTTTTCAATGTTGTTAGTAGAAATGAAAGCCGGGTATGTATGTTTCTATTTTTTTTTTTTCATTCAACCCACGGGCTGAATAAAAAAAACTAGAACAGGTTCCTTTATAAATGCTCACAAGCGTTGATCGATCCCCCTCTGTTTCCTTTGTATTCTATTTGGATGATTGCCTGCAGAATCGGCCGAGAATTTTTCAACAATCAGCTGATTGAGGGATGCCGGGCGGAAGGGTGCAGTCAGCTGCACCCAAAGTCATGAACTGGCCTAAATTCAAAGCATCTATACCCGGCTTAATTATTTATGATTTTAAGACTTTCTGCTCATATTGTTGTCATTGCTATTGCATTATATGCATGTTTCCTAACTGTCTGTCATTTGGAAGGACTCTCCTTCTTTTAGCACCAAGTCCATCTGTTCTTCTGGTCTTTCCTCCTCAGTTGCCCCTCATTTTGTTCTGCTGTATTGACTTCCATCAACTAACTACCAAAAGTGTTATAGTGCATAAAAGCATTTAGCCAACCACTAATATTTGGAAGAGCCAGTATACAGGAACAGTATTGGTGGAAAAGTACTTCCTGGTTTTACCAATCCATTTTTGAGAATATATTTTTGCCACTGAGTAGCAAGGGCATGACAGGGGTGTGTCCTTTCCCTACATGCGTTGTGTTATAATGTGTCTCTTTCTCATCGCATAAGTTTGGGAGCTATACCCTTGTTGAATGTTAAAATGTTTCTGTTAAAGTGGTCCTTTACCCCATTTGACTAAAACTACAGTTCTGCACCCTGGTATGAAATAATTTTACATTCATTAGCTAAACAAACATATTTTTATTTTACTTTTTTTTTCACTTCCTGGTCTGCTTTGGCATACATTATGTAATGTGCCCAAGTGTTGCATCTTGGGAAGGTTACATCAGCAGAGCATTGCTGGGAAATCTCGTCTGTAATCTCATGAGAACTAAGGGAAAGGCCTTTTCCTCCCCTGTGATGATGTCACATGTCCTAATCACATGTACAAGAGTTCCAGGAAGTAAAGGGAGTTATAGTAACCTGCCCTTAGTTAAAATCGCCACTGTCAGAAAACTGGGGAAAAAAAGAAAATGAAGGTCAATCGAAGTAGGCATCATTCCGAAGAATTGGCAGTAAATGGTTCAACAATACCCAGCAGCAGCGCCAATGAGATTAATGGGAAGGAGATACCCAGTTTTGGAACAGGGACTGTTATGTCCAAATGTGTGAACATTCCAAACATTTTTTTAAAATATATCAGCAGTGCCAAATGTACAAAGTGAACAACAAGCCGGGTCATAAAGGCCCATGCATTGAAGCCTACGAGAAGTTAAAATAGATCATGAATAAACTGAAAGTGTATAAATTTATCGGCAGTACTGATAACCTCCTTGAGCGATGTTCGGGAGTCGTCCTTTCAGCAGTCAGCCGCTAGGGTTAGTACAGTATGCAGAGCTTTGATTTTTCATATGGGTTGAGATAGAACAAGGAGACAGATGATTGTAGTAGAGCATAGATAGTGGTAAAAGCTTTTGTCAATGAGGAATTGTGTAGACGTTCTAAATGCGTAGACTGTAAAACAACCTGAAGTGAGCCAAACTGAGAATGAATATCACGGCCACTTCAAGGGAAATACTTCTACAAAAGAGTGTCATTACATGTCTATAACTAAATACAGCACCCACAATACAATGCTTGTATTTTGCTGTTCCTGAAAAGTTATTGTTGCCCATATCCACCAGTAAGAGTTGAAAGTGAGGCAAGGTTTCTGACTGGCTACTAGCAAGAATTGCCTTGTTATCACCTATTCCAAGTATCAGCCTCTCTACCTCACCATTTGTAAATTGGGGAAGCTAACTGTGTTTTCATACAGAAAACCACTAGATTAAAGATGTAATAAAATTATAAAAATATGGAACAATAATCTAGTAATATATCATTTATGTCACATATTACCTTCCCATTAATGTTATAGTATTAATTTAAAAGGTGTACTTATCGAAAACGTACTATAATTTTCCTTTAAAACAAACATTCCTCAGCCTAAACGAATTTAGCGGCACCTGGAGATCAATTTGTGTAGCTGCTTTATTGGTGAAAGAAGACCAGCAGGCATCTGCAAACACCCACGGCTTCAGGACCCTTCATGATGTATTACAGAGCTTTTAGGAAAAGCGTAACTTCAGCACTTTTTGCTTTGATAGGCTAAACCTACAGGAGACTTGCAAATAGCCAAGCTTGTGTTTGATGTTATGAACATTCAAGAATCTCACCTCCCTGATATTACACGGAGCCAAGAGACCCCTTGTTTAAAAGATTTAAGTATCATCTTTCAAATCCTCAAAATAATTGGTGCCAGTTCTGACCTTCTTCGGGAATTGTTGCTTCCTTGAGTGTCATGCTGATCTTTGGAATTTATGCAAATGCTACGTTAAAAGATTAAAAATACTTGCCCATTCAGGGCAAAGCGACAGTGTCTGCCAGTAACCCAAAACATAGCAGGGAGAACTCACCAATCCACACTGCCTCGCTGGCTCCCAACTACCAGTGTGCCCCCTGGGTAAGTTTTGATGTTGGATGGTGTAGCTTACCTTGGTGGATGATGACCTTGCCCTGGTTCATGTAATGGTTTTCAGGTTTGGGAATTGGCCCAATTGGCACATAGTGAAGGTCAATCTTTATCATAATTGCCTCTGCATTCAATTATCACTTGTTTTAGTAATAACTTAATATCTAGATCTGAAAGTAGAAGTCTAGGAAATGGCCTGGTGGGCCGGATTCGGCCCCTGGGCCTTGAGTTTGACACATGTGCGTTAGAGCAACGTAGGGCTTCTTTGGAGCTGGGAGGCAGTGAGGGGGCTCCTATTGGTTAGTATAACTTGCTGTGGGGCGGGTGGCACTGACCCTTTACTTTGAATGGTCTAAGTAGTGTAGTCCAATTCCAGACAAAAAATGTTGTGTTGTCTTGGATAGAGTAGGGAAGGGTGTGTCAGGTTCTATTGTTTTCTGTGTCCCTTTTGTAGAGATTACCCCTCACCTCCTGGCTCAGTGGCAGGAAATCAGAGGAAGAGGAAGTGAAGGGAAATCTATCTAGCAGTGACACAGAAAAAACCCAAAAAACAAAGATGATTCCAGCTGAAGGGTGGGCCAGGAGGGAAGACCTCGATGATGCTGAATGTCCTCAAGATAGGAAACAAGGAAGACTATCTGAGAAGCTCACAATGTGCAGTGAAGTCAGAGTAAGCAACTTCAGTCCACGGGAGGAGTCTGTACAACTGTGCCAAACTGATGGCAAGGCTGGAGCTCAGCTTTAAGTATTAGAAACTGAGGGATCCAGCCAAAGGTGTCCCTAGCCCTTTCACTGCTTCACAGGTAGGTGCTGATGGTGCACACTAACAACCAGAAATGGGGTTGTTTGGGGGGGCAGCTCTGGCTCCAGCTCTGACCGACATCCCGTCCAGCTGCTGGCAACAAGAGACATCACTGATTGTCAGGAGCTGAGCGATAACCATCCAGAGCATCCTAAGTTGCTAAGAGCTGGACACGGGGGGATGGAGGGGGGCGTGTATGGCCCTTATACATCTCCCCGCCCGTTTCTTAGCAACCTGGGATGCTCTGGCCAGAAATGGGGTGGCAGAAACGCTACAAACATGCTGCTCTGCCTGCCATACCCACCACCTGACCCAAAGAGATGACGGCTACCTTATTATAGTGACGACCCTGGATCCAGCTATACCAAGGCTTCTATCATACAATTGGTTGATGGTTCCTCTTCTGAATGGGCTGGGTTCCACATTCAGAAGAGGAACCCAGCCCATTTCTCAGCAACAGGCCAGCAAACGTCACTAGACAGGGTCACATAACTCCACACCCCCAGAGCCACCAGCCTCCAACACAGCCACCCCAGAGCCGCACAAGATGAAGAATGTGTGACTCCTACCTCCTGCTGTGTGCCTGCAGGGTGGTGGGCTTCGCCCCTTTGTCCCCTGATTGTGGGTTCTGCCCGGACTGGTCTGCTTTGACGCACACCTGCTCACCTCTCGAAGATACTCTCTATCTCCTGACGAAGCACTTTTTTCAGCGCGAAACATTGAGCAACCAGTGATCCCTCCACTTTGAATCTATCTGTACAAATTGATCATTTTGAGTTTATTTATTTTTAAAATCATGTACCATCTTTCTGGCTAGATCAAAACTGAGGTGAGTCAGCAATTGTGCGACCCCTCAATTCTGAATCAGTCCGATCAATCATGTTCATATCATCACTGTGAATCATGTTATTTATGTTTGTTGTTGCGAATCAATCATGTATATTGACCCAACTATTCAAGTGGAGTGAATTCATTGTGAGTTATCTGTCTGGTGATCATCATCATTTTTATCTTTTTTATTCTATCTCAAATATAAAAAAAAATAGATTTGTATCCGTATTTGTCTTGGAATTGTCTTTTGGCACCATTAAAGCCACACCTTTCTTCTTTTTCAATACTATACCAAGGCTTCACATTGTCTGTAGCCTTGTGTGAGGAATGGAAAGAACAACTACTGTGAGGGCGTTTTTCTATTATAGTTTCTGAGTGATATAAAAAACATTGGAATAACAGTTTTTGATGGCATTGGCCTTTAATAAATAAAGTGGATTACTTTAACAGAGTCAAATAAAAGTTCATTCTGCCTTTTTCAGTTTCAGTATTAATAATCTCACCAATAGTTCTGTCCCCAGTGGAGTCAGGGCTACATTTTATATTCTACTTTTCTTAGATGCTTAGATGTGAAATATATTTAATTAAGCTGATTTACTTCAGTGAATTGCTTTTGTTGTAGAAAAACCTTCTCTCTCTCTCCTCCTTTTTGCTTTTTTGTAATACAACCATTTGTAATTCAAATGTGATACTTCCAGTACAAGACAATTGGATTTTTCCTTTTTTTAAATGGGGGATGTGCAGTGATTGATATTGGAAATGAAACATATGTCAACAAGACTCAAACCTTCACTCTGCCTGTCTGACATGAAAGAGAGAACAACTAATGTCATAATAGAAGTGTTTTAATGTGACTGGAGCAATTAAATAGAGATGAACTTCATAGTATATCTTATGCCAGGGCATGTATTTATTAGAAGTATTTCATGTTTTTTTTACTGTCTGTGAAGTTATTGCATTGTTATGGAGTTTGTTTTACAGGACTGTGAATAGAGCTGCAATAGCTTTAGGGCTGATTTAAATCTAAGCACTGTGAGAATGTGCGTGTTAACATACTTTTCATGTTGCAATGTCATTCATTTTGAACAGCACCCAATGCACTTAAGCAGGGATGTGCAACTTCAGCCCTCCAGCTGTTGGGGAACTTCAAGTCCCATGAGGCATTGAAAGACTGATAGTTACAGGCAGAGGCGTAACTAGAAATCACAGGGCCTCATAGCAACATTTTGTATGGGGCCCTGTGATTTCTAGTTACGCCCACCTTATATACAAAACAACCCACCTAAGAATGACCCTGCAGAGCCCACCATAGACTCTCTATGGTGGGCTCTGCAGGGTCTCAGATGGGCTGGTTAAACCCTCTTACCTGGTAGATCCGATTGCTCTCCGCCTCCTCCATCGCCGGGCTCTACCTCCTCCATCGCTGGGCCCCCCTTTTCCTTCACTGCTGACACTGGTGTTCTATTGAAAGCTCCGACTTGTCGAGCTCTCCAACTGGGCACGTCACACTGGTGACGGTGTGACCAGTTGGAGATGTACAGCAGATGGAGCTAGTGCGCATGGCCTCCTCCACAGCTGCTGGCTGTCACTGACTCAGTAGCAGCTGTGAGGAGGAATGCGCTGCCGCTGCACAGATCACTGACTTGATCAGTGATCTGAACAGTGGTGTGTTCCTACTCACAGCCGCCTGTGACAGCCAGCAGCCTGAGATGCCATAGCGACCCAGATGGCCCGCATAGCATCAGGGGGATTCATAGCGGCTGCCTGGGTCGCTATGGTGTTTGTTCCGCCACTGGTTACAGGCATGACTCACAGAGGCAGTTGCATGTTGGGATTTGTAGTTAAAGCATAGCTGGGGGCCGGAGTCTCCCACCACTGTGCTAAAGTATTACTACTAAATACTATGTTGCGGTGCACTGTATCAAAATGTTGTGGTGCGTCCAATATTTGGGATGTTGTGGTCTGTTGGCAGCCCGATTTTTTCAATAGGCATTATAGATGCAGTGTTTCTAATGTTCCGGGGGTGCTGGAATACATGGGCATTTTTAAAAAAAAAGGTGAACTAACCCTTTAACACAAGCATAAGGCCATTTCATTTATGCATGTGATTGTAATCATTAACAGGGGTATTCAGAAAAGGGTGACAAGTTTGGAGAAGGCAGCAGAAGTGAACAATCTAGGCCAAAATGATTTGGAAAAATTCTCCAATTCAGCTCACTTTCCAGTTCAGCTTTTTGTCCTAGATTGTTCACTTCTGCCTTCTCCAAACTCTTCACCCGTTTGTGAATAACCCTGTAAATCTCATTGTACTCAACTAAAAATAACTGTCACTTTTTGAAGCCCAATTTAGTCAGGGTGCATAACGTTTTCAAATGTCTTTTTTGGTCTATAATGGAACTGCCTCCTCATGTATCACTTGCCCCTCCCTCTTATATTGTAAGCCCTCAGGGGCAGGGCCCTCCTTACCATCTTGTCTTGAATTGTATTGTGGTTGTAATGTCTTCCTTATATTGTAAAGCGCTGCACAAACTGTTGGGTGCTATATAAATCCTGTATAATAATAATAATAATAGTAATAACTGCAATCATTGCCCAGTCTCCCAATCCCTGGCAGTAAACTGGAAACAAAGACCGCTGTCCTCTGTATGAGTTCTCTGTACAATACTTCACAACTACTGTGCTCTTAACCTATTGAATCAGCATTTATAATATCTAAAAACCCTTTTGACTTTAGGATAATTTTAAGGAGCAATTTCCTCAATGAGGACTTTATTTTTCCGGCGGCTACCACAAGCTGAAATATCTAGATGGGTGTGCTGACCCTGTAAATTTTTTTTCACTAGATAGTAACATAAATATAGTATACGCACCAGTTATCTTTTTCCTGGGGTATGGTATAGGTCACTACCAAGCAATCTGAAACGGTGTTTCAACACTGATGGAAACCGTTGGATGAATGCTTCTGTGGAGATGATTTTATTTTGCCCGTATGCAATTGATCTTATGTGTGTCTCAGCTGCCTTTGATGTCATTCACAGAAACTTCGCAACAGGTGCTTGGTACCTGCCTGAGAGAATAGCCGATGCCTCATAGTGCACATTTTTAATAAGTGGCCCATTTTGTATCGAGTCCTTTTGTAGCAAGAGCAATCCACTTGAGGGTGTGCTTTTCAAATAAAAGGTTCTTTCATGCTTGCTCTGAGTGTTTTAACATTAAAGGGAAACTGTCAGGATAGAAATATTTACTTGTATTAAAGTAAATGTAAACCCATTCACTAAAGTCTTTAAAATTTAATTTGAAGTCATGTTTAGTCTTTTTTTAACTAGTTGTGAACATTGGGCATGCTACATAAAAGTAAATTGAACCCTCCTCCCCACTTCTATTTTTCCCTCCCCTCTTCCACCCCCTCCCCCCTTTTTTTTCTCTAATTTTTCACACTTTCTGCTTGCTCACAAACCCACCCAATGTACTTTTTCCAATGCCCATTGCTTTGTCTCCCCAATTCACGCATACACTAAGAGGCATTGAGTATTGGATCTCTTGCCTTTTCCATCTCATCCTAACATGCAATGTGACACCACAGACAACTTATTAAAATATTGGTAACTGTGTAAGGTAATATGACAAATATGTACTGTGTGTTACATTAAGGATACTATGTTCCCATAATACATTACCATGAATCTAATGTATGTGAATGTGAAAAAATGTTTTTGTAATATAAAAACATTATGTCTAAAAAAGAATCAATAAAATACACAGGGCATGTGTAGCATGTCCCGCCCTTCCTTCCTCTCTGCCGCCCCCCCCACACACACACAGCATTTGTCAACTATTCCTGGCTGTCAAAATAAAAAAATCTGGCCTTTATTTTATTGGTAAATACCTTTGTTGCAGAATTGTAATTTTAGCATCATTTTGAACAGGACCAGTTATAAAATAACATTTATAGTTTTATCTACAGTAACAACATTTTTGATTGTGTTATTGTGTTTTATTGTGCAATATCATTATTACAACTAAGTTATTTTAGGTAATTGCAAAATTAACTGGTCCAAAGCAAAAATTTTAAAATTACTCCGTAGGGGGTTTACAAGTGTGAGAGCTGGTTAAATCTGCAGCTTTAATTAAAATAATATCAAACAATCCTCTTATGAAAGTTCTTACTGTCTTCCAACTGCGCTCCTCCATTGTCAACCTGTAACACAAGCCTCCGATAGAGACTACAAGTTGCTGTTTTAACACACATTGCACAGGCACAGTCTATTGTTGTCACCAATGTATAGGGGTTGATTTATAGAACATTCCCACAGTGAATTGCAGTATTCCTGGGCTCCATCTAGTGACCTTAATGCTCTGCAAATCTTTTTTCCTAGCTGTTCACTGTGTGAATGATTTAAATATGAACCCCTTAGTGTTTACATCTAGATTAATTTGCAAACAGTTGGCCCCGCTCATTAATCATGGACTCCAAACAAGTATGCATATCAGAAGCTTCAACTTCAATGACTTACAGAGTTATAAACCAAGAATGAGAGCCTGCGTCAATGGGCTTTAGTTCGCTTCAGACTTGGTCAAATTTGCCTACAAGGAATTCTAATTTGCGTATCACTCGGCTGTAGATCCTCAAACAATGTCCGATTTGGTGCTGACACTGTCATTCCTTCTGGAGGGTGGATACTTTTCTTCCCCATAGTTTCTGCATGTGTTGTAAAGTAGCACCACTCCAAGCTGGCTTCTGTAATGGACTACAATCTCGGGTTTATTTTAATAATTTTAATTGAGATTATAGTCCATCTTGGGAGCAATCTTGGAGCAGTGTCTAATTTGCAACACCCAAAGTGACCATGGGGAACATAAGTAGTCATCCTCCAGAAGGAGGGACAGTGTCAGCACCAATTCAGAGATGACTTGAGGATCTACAGCTGAGTGATACACAAATAAGCTAATTTTTTATTAATAGGGTATTTAAATGCATTTTTAAAATTGAACTCTTGAGTTTAGTGTCACTTTCAGTAGAAAGGCCTGTCCCCTGACAGCAAGCTGCAGATAATGTCCCTTGCTCTCTGTGCACAAACACAGCTTCCAATCGTCAAGGGTCATGCATCCCTTCTTTTTGCAGAGATAAAAGTCCGGGTCGGCGGGTGGTACGCTGGACCTCTGCAGTGAGCCCACTGCTTCCACACAGAGAGTGAGGATCCCTTTCTGACGTATATTGGCAGTGGGCAGTCTTTTTTATTCAGGCTGTGGTTGCTTACTAAAAAAAACCGAACTCTAAGATTTTTCATACTTTTTATTTTGATACGCCTCAAATGTAAATAACCGTTGCTGAAAGTTGGAGTGATCTTAAAATCAGTTTACATATTTGTATTTCAAATATCTATTTACCTCTTTGTTTGTAGTGCTTGAAGCACCATTTACTAGATCCTGGCCCATAATGTATTAATGACATTACTGACCCCAAGTGAATCGATTAGTTAAATTCTCTTTGGCTGCCTCATTGGTATAAAGGTGTCAACAGGGGTGTAATTGATTTGAACATGCGACAAATGCTGTCTTCTTATAACTATGTTGTTTCTGTTTTCCAAGGGAGATGCATTAGCAATGCGTGGGTATGTGATGGAGATATTGATTGTGAGGACCATTCTGATGAGGATAATTGCGAAGGTTATTTGTGTGGACCACCTAAATTCCCCTGTGCTAACGATACCTCCATCTGCCTTCAGCCCGAGAAGCTCTGCAATGGTAGACGAGATTGTCCCGATGGATCCGACGAAGGCGAAATTTGTGGTATTTTCCTTCTTAAATTGATATGTTCTACTTGATGTTTTTAATGGGTTTTCCAACTTTATAGAAGTTTTCTATTTCACCTAATGATTTATTTTGCTCCTTCTTAAAGCTCTTGATACTTAACTAATGGAACATAAGTGAGAAAATAAAATACAAAAATGCTGTGAAACTTTTATGCGCAGGTTAAGCTGTGCAGCGCGGATGACAGAACCTCCCCTACTGGCCATTGTATTTAGCAGCCGGTGGGCACAAAGCTGCTGAATACACAAACACCCGTTTAGCCAACAATTTTCTACCCTGCTCTTTTGGGCTGATCGAAGGGGCCAATCACAACCCATTTCAGTAGGAATTAATCACATTTTGAGCAGTGTATAGCCAGCATGTGAACACAACTGAACCTACTAAAAAGAGAGAAAGGTTGCCAAGATTTATGGGCACATGACCATCTGCTCTTCTGTGTGGGCATTCTGTTTGCTAACAGTGTGCAAATGATTTTTTTTTAAAATAGTACAACTATTGATTCTATTATGGTTCTCAGGAGACAACAAGATCAAGGACAATAGTACAAGAAAACTTTCTTGAGTTCGCATTCAGTCACATTCAAATTGTGAAATTCGAATGCATATGAATGTCCCAATTTAATAAAATTGATACAAATATCCATTTGGAATGAAACAAAATGTACATGTCTATTGGAAACATATTTGGTACATCTAGGGAATACATGCACATATCTCCATGTTTTATCTCTTTGAACATGTAAACATGCTGCAAGTATATAAAAATAACCATTCATGTGTGAGCAATATAACTTTCTCTTTACCATGACATCACAGCTCTGAATTCCAGTCCTGCCTACTTCATTTCTGATGGATTACAAAGAACACCATCCTCTACTTACCCCCTCTACTCCCCTCCTCCCTATACCTCTACATGTGCACAGGCAAAGAGCAGAGGACGTTATCAGCTCACAAGATTTCTGAAAAAATAACAGGTATCAAAAAGAAACAACAAAAAACACTTTTGATGGTATATTTAGCAACCCAAAACACAGTGAATAGGAGACATGCATTGATAGGGTTTACATTCCCTTTAAGGATGACCAGTAAGCTTACCAATGCTACATTAGCCTTAGGTACCTGCTGTGGATTGACACTAGCAGATGGAAATACTTTTTAGCTACTTGGTATCTGGCTACCAACTGTCCCTCTTTTGGATCCAAATACCTATATATATACAGTGGTACCTCGGTTCATGAACTTAATTGGTTCCACGATTCTGGTCGCGAACCGAATTGGTTGCAAACAGAATCAAATTTTCCCTATGTAAATGAGGTTAATCCGTTCTGAACCATATGTAAATTCATTAGCACTCTGCACTTTCTTTTTACCACCATGCTTGCTCTGCACTTTCTTTGGAGTCATGCTGGATTGAATAATGCTATACAGTACTGTATGTGCTAAAAAACACATAAAAAAGTTTCACAGCAAGTGTGCACCAGTCTGCCTGCGACCGCAATCTCGACTAGAGGAAGCCACGACTACGTGTCAGAGCGTGGAAGATGGTCGCGATCGTGGTCATCCCCCGATCTGGAGTTTGCGAACAGAAGCAAAATGTTGCTGAACTTCCTGTTTGCGAATCAAATTGTTCACGAACAGAAGTGTTCATGAACCAAGGTATTACTGTACATATATATCCTTCTTTATTTGTAACTGTTAAAGTCTATATAGATCTTTTCAAACAAATGTATTGTTTGATAGCCAAAAATGTTGCTTCACATGGCTTCGGGTCGGCCGAACATGCTCAGCATGTTCGGCCGACCTGAAGTGCAGAAGGAGTTCGACTCAGCCGATCAAACATCTGGAAAAAAAAAATCCCATTGAAATACATTGCTACATTACTATTGGCTATTTCAATTTGCAATAGCCAATAGTAAACTAGCATTGTACCTGCCCTCTGCTGATGGACCTGATGAAGAACTGCAGCAGAGGGCGGGTACAATGCTAGTTTACTATTGGCTATTGCAAATTGAAAATAGCCAATAGTAATGTAGCAATGTATTTCAATTGGAAACATTTTTTTCTCTATTCTGACATCGCTCCGTGTCAGAATAAAGAAAAAGAAAGACACAGCAGTGTTTCTCTCCTTGGCGGCCTGGAGCAGGAGACTCCCGGAGCGCCAGGGAGAGTTAGCTGTTTGGAGATCACTGTCCCGGGTTAGCAGGTAACCAGGGACGCTGATCTCTCTGCAAGTGACCGGAGCCAGATGGCTGGCTCCGCCCAGCTGTCAGAAGCAGGCTGTCAGAAGCAGCTTCGGCTTTCAGCACGGCTCAGCCGAGCCGATGCATATGCGTTCGGCCCCGACTGAGCCGCTCGGCCAGGTTCGGGAGCTGTACGAGCTATTGTGAATAGCCCGTACAGCACCCCTTCGATTCTACTGAACCGAAGGGGTCCAGGGGCCGAAGCTAGCCGAAGGATCGGCCGAAGCTACAGCTAAATCCTTCGGCAGCTTCGTGAATAGACCCCTTAGGGACTGATGTATATTTAGCAATAAGCAAAAAATCACTCACACGCCATTGCAAATTATAATCAATCTTTATTGACCATAGTGATGTCACATTACTCAAGCGACGTTTTGAAACCAAGCGGTTCCTTCTTCAGGCAAACAAAAAGCGATTGGTTCCGAAACGTTGCTTGAGTAATGTGACATCACTATGGTCAATAAAGATTGATCATAATTGGCAATGGAGGGCGAGTGACTTTTTGTTTATTACGTTTGCTGTGCGGAAGCATCTGCACAGCAAACGTGGGTTTGATTCGGTCAGGAGTGCGATGGGATCCACTACATTTTGATGTATATAAGCTTCTCCCGGCGTAGGGCCGGGCAAATACCGTCCTCATGGCATTGCAGCCACTAGATAGAGCCAGGGAGCATAGGAACATCCTATGTTCTTCTAGCTTCATCTAGCGGTTAAAAGTCTGTCTGAACCTTTATACATTAGTCCCTAATATTATAAGGCACAGTAGAGCTTGGCCTGGAGGAAGAGAGTGGAGAATAGCTTTCAGAGCACAGGTGCATTGCAGTGCACGGAGAATGCGGATAGGAGCAGTGAGCAAAGTAACAGAGTGATGAGCTCATCTTTCTGCTGTTTCTTCTTTCACTGTCCAGTCACAGAGTTGGAGTGGGAAGGAGACCTTTAAGTGAACGTGAAGTAGTGCAGCAGAGAAAGATCCGGTGTTAGGGAACCAAGAAATTAGGCAGAAACGTAAAGTGCATGTTTAAAAAATAAAAGGAGTTTATTGAAAACAACAACAAAAAATAACTACAAAAAACAATGGAGAAAGTCCAGGATGTCATCCCTGCCAAACCAGAGGTCAGAAGCCACAGCTGGTAGTCAGTGGAACCAGGTCAGGGAACACTGAGAGCAGGATGAACAGAACCAATAGCCGGAGTCAGGAACCAAGTGATCAGTCAGCAAGAGCCAGGATCATTCACGGTGAACAGGAACAACAGCAGGGCACTTGTTTGATCAGAACAAATGCAAGGGTTGCAACCAAATGGACCAGCTGTTGGTTAAATAGTGAGCTGGTGTTTGCACCATCAGTCTGTGACAGAAATTTGTCAGACGTTTTGGCAGGGGTTGCAGAATGATGATGTTTACAGGTTTGGACATAAGAGGGCGCCAAAGAGCAACAGCAGTGTCAAACATACTGCAAACAGGTCATGCTGCAGCCAACTCGAGGAGGAAGGGTAAGAAACCATGACATCTGGTCCTCTTGCCTGACAGACAGGACTGTGCTGTGAGTCAGAGCTGTGTACATTCAGGACTGGATGGACAGAAATGTAAGGAAGGAAACAGCTCTCATATATGTACAATGTATTTAGCTGTTGCCTGGAGTTCAGCATTAAAAAGAAGAATATAAAAGTAACTACATCAGCACAGAATATGCACTGGAACTCATTTAAATATCGAGAGCAGACTATTGTTTCACATTTAGGGGCCCCATTTTGCAGAGAAAATAAAGTATCCTATTTGTGTCTGTCCCATTGTGTGCGTTGCAGCAGAGTAGAGCGCACGGTAACCCAAGATAAATTTATCATCGGATCGTGACAGTAGACCATTCCAGTGCTGATTCACAGCCAGTAAATATATGGATGCATCTCTCCCATTTCAGTGTCTATTTATAACACTCGTCGTGTTCCTGGTGAAAGTTGCCACAATGTAGAGCCACTCATTATTCCCTTTCATGGCACGAAGATGAAACTTATGATCAAATGTGATTTTTTTTTCCCGGAAGCGATATTTAATTCATTAGCTGGGTAAAAACCTAATTTATGTGCAGATCATTGGCACGCCGGCTATCCCGGAGGGGATGATAATGCTTGTCTCTGGGAACTTATTCCTGCTATTCCTTCCTATTTTCTTCTATTTCAATTCTAAGCTCATTTGTCCACTATAGTTTTTTAAAAATAATGTATGGTGTCAGTCCTGTTATTGTCGATAGATCACACAAATCTCTCTTTTCTTTGCATTTATTAAGTGTGTTTCAGTCCAAATTCACCTAAATATCTGCCTGGTGTATAAGGCTGTACCAGGATATAGCTATGTTGTATATAGACCCCCTTATCTTATTCCTCTTTACAACCCTTTCTTTAACTGAGGTACTGGTGACCGTTTTTTTTTTTAACTTTATTTCGGCATTCTTAGGGCAGGCTGTATAACCAGTGTTATAGTACAGTACACATACATGCAGAATGTGCATGGTGCCATGGTGTAAAAAAAAAAAAAAAAGGAGCCATGTATTTTCCATTACTTTACATTAAAGTGACATTAAAGGCTAATGTTTTCCCCCTCCCCCGAATTTTAGTGTAGGGACTTACTTTAAATCATGCCTCTTAATCCGATCATCTTCTTCTTTAGTGTAGTTTTCAGCTGTCCCTCCAGCGCTGGTGGGTGTCTCCGATCCAGCGCTGACTCCTCTGTTCTTGCTGGCACTTCCTGTCCCACGGTGTCTGCTTGCAGGGGCACACTGTCCATAGACTTACCTTGTGTCTCTGCTCGTCTCACGGCCAAACATCTGAACTGCGCATGCGCCCGCCCCAAGATCCTTTGCGGCCGCCCGAGACATTTTCAGATGTTCGGACGGGAGTGCACGGCGGAGACACAGGTAAGTATTAACCCTTTGAAAAAGTTTTTTTTTTAAATCATTTTGCATATATCTACTGCTTGCTAGCAGTAGAAATATGCAAAAACATGCGAGGGTTTATTAACCCTTTAGGGTTCATTGAAAATGAATGAGCTGTGGAAACCCAACATGTCGCATGGCAGGATACATCTATTGTGGTGCTTTTGTTACTCCAATGCAAGATTTCATAACATTAAGCGACATTAAAACTTAAAAATGCATTTAAGTACCTTAAATATTAACAAAAAATTATCTTATTTGTGTATCACTTGGCTGTTGATCCTCAAATCATCTCTGAATTGATGCTGACTAGACATGTGCATTCGGATTCAGACAAACCTGCAAATCAACAAAATTCAGTTTATTCAACGGTTCATCTGAATTCGAAATAACAAATGTATTATATGCCCGAATATATCAAAACTATATTTGGGCATGCATAAATTAATTTACAGAATGAGCAGCAGCCATATTGCCAGCTGGTGCATTCTGCGCAAGGCTTGCCACCATCTTTGAGTATATCTTGGTATTCACCAAGATGGCGACGCCCGAACATACAGCCGCCGCCATCTTGGTGTATACCAAGATACACTCAAAGATGGTGGCACGCAATCGCAGAACGTGCCGCCGGCCGACATGGCCGCCGCTCGTTCTGAATTCTCAGTGTGCGGTTTCGGATTCAGAGGCTCGTCAAGCATGCTGGGAGTGGGAGTGGAAGGGATTATGCCAGGCAGCCCAACATTTTTGTTTGTTTGTCATTGTCCAAATCCTCCTAAAGGTGGCAGTATAACCCATCAGTATCCTAAATACTGAACTTGAGTCTCTTAATGAACTCCAAGAAACAGGTTTTACAGTAAGTAAAAGAAATCCTGTTATTGTGAACTGCCCTCAATAAAGTAAATATTTCAAAATGGTCAATAGATACAGAGCTACAGGCGACTGAAGTTATGTGCAAATCTTAATGTTTCCTGTAAAAAGCAAGCTTAACCCCTTCCCCCCTGCCTCCTTGTTGGTCAGTTAAGCCACCTATCACATTAAAGGACCAAAACGGACTCTTGGAAGTTGGTAGTATTGGCAAGCACAATATGTTTGGAAACTTATATATGACTACTTATTGAATGCAATAAGTATCTGTATTACTAGAAGAATCTCAATTATGGATTGAGATTAGAGAGTCAGGGGGGGGCCTTTAATGGTTTTGCTATAATAACCCATCACGTATAGTTATGGTCATGCTATTACTGTATAATTTTGAATTCTAATGAAATAAATCCTAATGCATGAACACATATCGATAATAAATATAGACATACAGAGAAATAAATTGAAGAATACAAAAATAAATAAAACAAAGACATAAAGCAACGTGTTATCAACAGTTGCATGATGAATATGTTGCTTAGTGACAAATGTTCAGCATCACAGCTTCCTGCTGGGAAAGCTGTTGATCTGCAATATTGCTTGTTTTACATTAGATGCACAACAAAAAAGTGTGAAAAATACACGCAGATATTTGGTTTACCATTATTACTAGCGATGATCCAAACACGCCTAGCTTCCTCAAATTGCAAACTTTAGTGATAAACGCCACTCAATTGAGTGGGGTTGAAAATCATCCCTCTCCATCTTCAATACTAATTGGCAAGGGATTATTAAACAAAGGGCATGGGATGCTGGGCATTGCGTTTGAGGACATGCACCAATCCCAAAAAAGTTTTTAAAAATACCATTCGAAAGAGAGCAGTTCCTTTAAGAACGCCTAAAGTGAAACATTTTTGATACAAAATTATTTCAAATAACTATGCTTAGGGGATGCCATAAACCTGCCTGTGAAGTAGTGCACCTGTAGGATATACTACAGCAAAGGTGACATTAAAACCGGCATGAGGATTCCCCCCCAAACAAAGGACATGGATAGCTAGGCACTGCTCTTGGGGGCATGTACTAATATTTTATAAAAAATGCAAAATACCTTTAAATAACATCCTAAACTGCCACTTGTGAAGCGGCACACCTTACAGTGTATATAATGTACTACAGGAGAATTGACATTCACAACAAATTGCCACTAAATATAATTTCGCTGCCTGCTTTTTTATAAGGTTATGGGGACCTCCATCAGTTCTATATCAGACCCTTATCCTTGATAAGGGTCTGCTATGGATTTGAAGAGGGACCTCAGGCAAAAAAACAAAAGAAAAACAATGTCGGGTTTCCCTTCATATCCATACCTGATATTTATCCAGCCGTGAAGCCTGGCAGGCCAGAAAAGTAAGTGGGGTGAAGTGAGTGTGTACCCCGCTTCCTTCTGAACCATGCCATGACAATTGCCCTCAACATGGGGAGGGTACCTTTCTCTGGTAATAGGGGCAAGGGCCTTATCTCCATAACCATCCCCAGGAGGATGTGGGTGTTTGTGTGAGGGCACTTATCAAAGTCTGAAAGCCCCAAGATATCTGGCCCCTCCCAAGATATCTGGCCCATGTGAATGGATAATTCTCAAACAATTCTCAAACAATTCATCCCCACACAGCTACCTCCTCATGTATCATTTCCCCCTCCTCTTTCAGATTGTAAGCCCTCAGGGGCAGGGCCCTCCTTACCATCCTGCCTTGAATTGTATTGTAATTGTAATATCTTCCTTACATTGTAAAGCGCTGCGCAAACTGTTGGCGCTATATAAATACTATGTAATAATAATAATAATAATAATAATAATGGATAAGGGCAGCTGAATATGTCTTGGGATGCATCATTGGTTGCTTGGAGGAGACTTGTTAACGTAATCTAACTGTAGGAGAGAAAAATCAGGCCTCCACAGGGCTGTGGTGTGTGGCAGAGCTGTGTAAATCTCTGGACTGGATGACAGAATTACAAATCCTTTGCCAGGTAAAATAGCTCCCATATTTGTATTGAGCTGTCTGCCTGAACATTCAGCTTTAAGGTAAGGGCTATTAAATTTTAAATGCAGTTTCGATGGAACAAGTAAATTCAGCACTTTGTTCCTTTTCTTTTTTTCTTATCAGCCTCCCACCCACGTTCTGGCTATGTCATTAAAATGCAAGTTATTTATGTCTTCAATATGGGATTCTGTCATGACACCTAACCTCAGCTCTCTGATTGGAAATTACCAATCACCTCCACTAACCTGCCTGCGCTTAAAACAAGGCCTCTCTAACTTTACATGCATTCCGCCTGTCACTGACAATAAAGACTGTCACAAAACGCTAACCTTTTCACTGGGAGACTTCCGTGAATTTCCTGCAAGTCGCCTAATATTTCTTCCCTTGTTCTCTCCGTCCCTTCTTTACATTTAAAGCCTTGAATGCTGCTCTTAGACAAGGCAGAAATATCTGCCTGTTAAGGAAATGCCATTTTCTCCACTTAGATTGCCCATTTTCTTGCTGTCATCTGTTAGGCTTGTTCCTTCATCTCGGGAGTCAGTAATAATGACATGAAAGTGATTTAGAGAAAAAATATATGAAATGTGTTTCTAATGGAGTATTCTAAGGTTCTGCTGTAAGATTAACAAAGAGCCAATCTCCTTATGTTATGTATATTTATTGACTACTTTTCACTCTCTCTTTCTCTCTCTCTGTACATCATATATATATATATTTGTTATATATGTTAATATGGTAGGTATAACATGGAACTTAAAGTGAGACTAAACTCAGAAGTTAAATCTTAAATATGCCTTCAAGTACCTTAACTAATAACAAAAATGTATCTTATTTGTGTATCACTCGGCTGTAGATCCTAAAATCATCTCTGATTTGGTGCTGACACTGTCCTTCCTTCTGAAGGGTGGCTACTTTTGTTCCTCATGGTCCCTGTGTGTGTTGTAAAGTAGTCACTGCTTCAAGCTCGCTCCCGGACTACAATCTCATGTTTAGTTTAATAATTTGTAGACTTGTGCACGGCAAAAAATATTGTTTTCGGACGCAACAAATTAATCCGAAAAACATTTTCATTCGTTTTGTCAAAGGAAACACAGCCTCCGAATCCGAAACCGCACACTGAAACTGCAGAATGAGCAGGGGCCATATCGGCCGCCGGCATGCCGGCATCATGGGGTTTATCTTGGTATACACTAAGATAGCAGCGCCTGCATGTTAGAGTGCCACCGTCTTGGTGTATACCAAGATTTACTTCAAGATGGCGGCAAGCATGCACAGAACACGCCAGCGGCCAATATGGTCAGCGTTAGTTGCCGTAATATGACGTCATATGCTTCGCGTCCAGGATGGCAACGGGCATGCACAGGATAATATGGCCGCCGAGCGTTTTGTAAACTAATTTATGTATGCCCGAATATAGTTTTCGTATATTCTGGCATATAATACATTTGTTATTTTGGATTTTGACAAATTACCAAATCAACTGAATTTCTTTGATTTGCAGGTTCAAATCCGAATGCACATGTCTACTAGATCTGATCAGTCTGCTACCCTCTGATCATCCTTAACCTCCTTGGCAGTATTCTGGCTCAGGGTTAATTTTCAGTACCAAGAACGGTAACCCCGAGCCAGACTCGGGATTGCATAGAAAAGTGTCACTTACCTTGTCCCGGCGAGCCCACGGTGTCCTCCGCTGTAAGCGGCAGGCCGATGCCGGCATCTGAGTTTTAGTTTCGTTTTCGGGCATTACAGCGGGGGGCAGAGCCGGCGGGAAATTCAAAAGTGAAAACATGACATTTACACAGAATACACACAATACAATGTAATCTGTTATGATTACACTTATGTATCAAACTATTTCACTTCAATTTTGTCCCTAGAGCTTTGTCCAGTGCCCTGCCTGCACTCTTACTGCTCTTTCTGCCTGGAAACTTGTGAACGTCCATGGCATCCAAAAAGCGTCCCTTTAGGTCAAAAGCGGTTTCAGACCAGGTAGAAAACAGCGATAGTAAATTAGAATAACTTGCAAGTGATTCTAAATTACTATCGTTGTTTTCTACCTGGTCTAAAACCGCTTTTGACCTAAAACAGCGACGATTCTGTGACCGAGCTCAGTGACATGCGAATTTGGTACTCTATTGACTGTGGTACTGATCAGGCAGCGCCCCCAGAATTCCCATTAACTGGACCATTTTTTTATTATTATATTATAATTTTTTTATAATTATTTATTATATTATAATTTCTTATAATTATTTATAATTTATATATATTATAATGTTTTAATTTCGTGTTTGAAACTTTATCATACCTGGGATGTCTACTGGACTCTTGTTTTTGGACAGATGTAGGTGAGTTATTCCTAAGATTTACTATGAATTACGGGCCTACAATATAAAACAACAAATTTCCATGAAAAACAATGTACCGCTTTGGGATGCTAAATTCCTGAATAATCATACCGCCAGGGAGGTTAAACTAGGCTGCCATGTCTGTTCTAAAAGATAGAGGAAGTGAACAGCAGCACACACTCCCTATCACTAAGAGGTAGGGAGGTTCAGGGTCCATACACACTGAAGTGTTCCATCACGCTGTATTAATGCACATGTGTTAATGTGTGTTATGACTTGTTTTAAAGTGTGTTGCATTAAGGCTGCCCATTCATATGCCTTGTGGTATGCTGCAGTACAATGTGCGTTGTTCTCTTCTGTACAATTAATTAGGGAGCCATTGACAATTGTGAATGGCATCATAACACACCACACATAGAGCAGGTGTGTTGCCATGCATTGTGCTCCTCCTTACATATATCCTTTATTTGCTGGTTTGCTTTATTGTAAGTATTGATGGTTAGAAATGTGGTTTAAAATGGATTTGAGCATCAACTATGTGTTTAAAAACAATCATGAACTTTGTATTAGCATAACAAAGCTATTTTATTCTTGTATCTGTTGCAGATGAATGTTACTTGAACAATGGTGGCTGCAGTCATCAGTGCAGTGTGGCCCCGGGCAGGGGCATTGTATGTTCATGTCCTCCGGGTATGCACCTAAGTGTAGATAACAAAACCTGTGACATTGTGGATTACTGCACAAAGCATCTAAGGTGCAGCCAAGTGTGTGAGCAGCACAAACATGTCGTCAAATGTTCGTGTTATGAAGGATGGACCCTAAACCCAGATGGGGAAACCTGCAGCAGTGTGGGTAGGTGATGGGAATTCATAACTTCCTTGTGATAATTTGCAATTGAAGAATTGTGCATTTTAAAGAGAGCCAGTCAGATGTGAGCTTATGTAAGAATCTGTTGATATAATGTAATATATTCTTATTAATAGTATATATTTAAAAATATAATATATTCAAGAATTAATACAATGCCTGGCCACAAAAAAAGTCACCACCTGGATTTAGCTAAGCAAATGGATATGAGCTATAGGGACTGCTTCAGTTGGTCAGGTCTAGCTTCAGCAATATTATGTGCTCAATAAATAAGGTCAGCTGCCTACCTGAATATACTGAATGACCAGGTTTTTACATCAATGGATTTTCTCTTTCCTGATGGCACATTGGGCATAATAGTGGTTCAGGGCATGAAACATCATTTTCACACATGGATTGGCCACCACAGAGTCCAGACCTTAACCCCATTGGGAATCTTTGGGATGAAGACTTTAGGCTGTGGTCTGACTCTCCCATCATCACTACAAGATCTTGGTGAAAAATTAATGCAACTCTGGCCGGAAATTAAATGTTGTGACATTGCATAAACCTATTGAAATGATGCCATGGTGAATGCGTGCCGTAATCAAAGCTAAAAGTGGCTCAATGAAATATAAGAGTTTGGAATAACTGTAAGCTTGCATTCACATCTGAGCGACATCAAATATGCGCTTTTTAAGCGTGTTTTGTGTAGCACATTCTTTGCGCGTTTGTACACATTTTTACATGCGTTTTACGCACATATATAAAGTCACGTGTTTTAACTAGCAGATTGCGGCACATAGATGTGAATGCAAAAAAATACACGTGTAAAAATATGTAAAAATGCAGCAAATGCATGTTTTTGAGGGTTTTTTTTCATTGACGTCATGGCACTACACATTCAGTATGAATAAGGGCTAATACTTTGTGACATTCGTGTCATGGCCACATCATGTTAGAAAGAAACATTATAGGGTTCCATTTTGTTTACAAAAATATTCCCAGAGTTGGCCTTCAATAGATAACACATTTTTACCCATCTGAAGTGCCTGTGAAAGTGTTTTTTGTACAGCAGGTCAAAACAATTTTATTGTTTTAATGGATGATGTTATGTTATAAATAAGCCCATCTAGCGATCAGCTGTGACCTGTATCTGTGTTTGTGGCATGTCACCCAGCCTTCTAATTACCATTCTCATCTCCGTAGTGTTTACTTCTGCTCTTAATGAGCTTATTACTAATAATGATTTTAATTTAATTTCAGATGCATTTGAAGCTTACATTATTTTTTCCATCCGTCACGAGATAAGACGGATCGACCTTCATAAACGGGATTACAGTCTGTTGGTTCCCGGTCTAAGGAACACGATAGCACTCGATTTCCATTTCAATCAGAGTTTGCTGTATTGGACGGATGTTGTTGAGGACAAAATCTACAGAGGCAGATTATCGGACACATCAGGTAAGCGATCCTTACCAACACTTGCTTTTGTGGACATCAAATGTATAATCCACCAAAACAGTAATTGCAACAAATTATGATTCCATGTCATTATCACAAGCTTTCACCCTTGTGGCTTTCACCCTTGTGGCAAAGCTTTCTACAGGATTTCAGAGGGTGTTTGAGGGAATTTGTGCCCATTTGGACAACAAAAGGCATTTCCCAAAAGGTGGCCAAATTTTTTAAAATGTCATTAATCATCAAAGCATTAACAGCACCCAACTCCAAATCAGCTACCCTCCAAGGGATCAGGCATAATCTCGCTTCCTTGCCTCTTGCTCCTATATATTTATAACACCAGTATGCATAAGTTTGGGGTTTACATGAGGCATACATATAACTTTGTGTTTATGTTAACAATATAATTTGTTTTACACTGATTAATACCAACATTTAACTGCATTTCCAAAATTTGAATTCAATAATAACCCCCTTATTTGGTTGTCTTTAGAAAACTACAGCCCACTTAACACATTCAACTTTCACAACTTCAATAACATATGCTTAATACGTCCATATAGTGTTCACTACATATTCTATCCAAGGGCTTGTAGTTTTGTTTGCGTCCCGGCATATTGGTGTCATTAATAGCACCATTCACTAGACACACCTGAGCTCATAATTTGGAGTGATGCCCACATACCTTTGGCAATACAGAGGGGAATTTATCAAAACTGGAGCAGACAAAATCTGGAGCAGCTGTGCATGGAAACCAATCAGCATCCACCTTTCATTGCCAAAGCTTAACTGAACAGACTGAAGAGAGAAGCTGATTGGTTGCCGTAGACAACTGCTCCAGATTTTGCCTGCTCCAGTTTTGATAAATTCCCACCACAGTGTATTTGCTTTTTTAACCCTTGCTGCCGGTCTTTAAAAGCATGCCAGTTAGCATGCTTCCAGTACAGAACAGTGGACGCATATATGCCGAGTCCGGAAGTTAAAGTACACCTTCTTGCTGCCACAACTGTATATGTGTGTTAACTGATTGGGAAGTGGTTAAATATGCTGTTCTGCTTCCTGCTTTGCAGGGTTACACAGGGATTATGCTTCACTGTTTCTTTTTACAATGGAAGTCTATGAGCCAGCCAGTTTATTGAAAACAATGCACCCCCTGTGTGGCTGATATCTCATCACAACAGTTTTTAGGAAGCAAACAGGATATTTGCACCAAGCCGCTGAGAGCTCTTCTAGTGGCTAATCTACAAATCCCTAGATTCAGAACAATAACAAAACGATGGAAAAACCAAGCTAGTAAAATTACATTATACTTTCCTGTTACTTTTCCGGAACAATGCAAACAAGTCTTCTGGCTGCATCTTTTTTGTTTTTAATAGTACATTCTGCTCACAGTAGCACTAGTCTAGCTTTTCAGTATCTAATAGATAAAACCTACAGTATAAACTGAAACCTTCATCCAGGGTGTCCCAAACAAAGTAAAGTCGACCTTCCAAACCTTTACAAACGATGAAACTTACAAGTACAGTCATGATTCCTTAAAATGCTTCTCAGTTACTTTTTTTATAGTTTTTATTTTCTCCTCCTTTTTTTTCTTTTTGCTGGTAGCCATTTTTAGAACAAACAGATGATGCAATCTGCCTTTGCTTCCTAGCTATCTCACTGTAACACCTATAGTTAGTTATATCACTATAGTTCAACCACAACCTGCTAAAAAATTTGCTGCAAAATCTTTCATCTCGTTCGGATATTGAACCACAATTCTTAGCATCTCTCTCCTGCCCTCAGCCTTTACTTTCACTATACTGCTACCTAAAATGGCACTGCTGCTGCCTAATTTCAAATACTTCTTGTATTTATACCTTCTTTTATATTGTGATCTTTTTGGAAAAGGGCTAAAATGTTATTGTTATGGCCCCTTTATCTTGGTACAGCTCTGTGGAAAATGTCTGCACAAGCTCATAAAGGCTTAGCTTCACACCTCGCACCTAGCAGTAAAGTATTGTAACCTTATAGGCATAGAAAGGAGCAGGAAAGTGAGTAAAATCATTTTTTGCAGATCGAAAATGGAATTATCTGTTCGTTCAGGGATCAAAAATGCTGTCCGTACACTGTACAACATACCTTGTTGCAACATATGTCAACATGCATTGAAACGCCAAAAACACATGCTGCAACAATGTTAATGTGGATATAGTTTTTGAACCCTTGTTTCACAGAGATGTTTGCTATGACTAAGTATACTTAGGAATGTATTTGTAAATTGTTCGCAGAGCAATTGGTTCTGCAAAAAATCTGACTTTTACATTCACACCACATTATGGCCACTAGATGGAGCCAAGGAGCGTAACAAGTTCCAATGCTCCATCAAGTGGCCATAATGCAGTGCAAGGGCTGGTTTTTACCAGCAGCATTGGGTTATATTGGGCAGCTTTGCCCATGGTAGTCCCATTGCACGAACGAGGCAATTGGCTATATATCCTTTGTTCCCTGAATAAAGTAGGATATGTTGAATTTTGACACACTCTGTGTTGCAGAGCATAAGAATTACATACAAGTTGGGGAAAAAACAGCACCTATTACAGTCAATGGCTGTGCATGCTGTGTGGTGCGAATGAGCCCTAAACTGTACTGATTCTCTACGAGAATCGCGGGAAATCCCACGATCGGACGAGAATCGTACAGTGTATGGAAGGCGTGCAACCGTTTCTACTGTACGGTCGCACGTCTTTTGTCGAACTAGCATGCTCGAAAACCCGCCGAGAATCGTACGATTGTCGGCGGGTTTCTAGCCTGCTCGTTCGATAGCTGTGGAACGGGCCGGTGTGCACACGCGCACACTGCCCGTTCTGCATTGCGGTCATTGGAAGCCCGCCCCTCAGCGGGGCGGGCTTTCGATGATCGCAAGTACGAACTGCCCGTCCAAGGTGGGCAGATCGTACGAGCTTTCAATAAGCATAGGACCATCGCAAGACAAAAGTCTTGCGATGGTCGTAAGGTGTATGGGCACCTTAACAGTCCATTTTTTTTGTCAACTTTACAAAAGCCAAAAGCAGTAAAAGTCCTTTCACTCCTGATTACTAATGATCCTCCCTGTAATTGTAATATAAATGACAGCAATGATTACAGCTGATAAAAATGTGTGCATATTTCTGGGCTAATTAGCAGTTGTTAAAATCTTTCTCTCCTTTCCTAGGTGTTAGTGGGATTGAAGTTGTCATTCAGCATGGTCTGGCCACACCTGAGGGCTTAGCGATAGACTGGATAGCTGGGAACATCTATTGGATAGACAGCAATTTGGATCAAATTGAAGTTGCTAAATTAGATGGCAAAATGAGATCGACATTGATAGCAGGTGGGATGGAGCACCCCAGAGCTATCGCCTTGGATCCGAGATACGGGTAAATTGTTATTATTCATATTTGTGACATGTTTAGCTTTAATTGCTTTTTGGAAATAAATTGTAAAGTTCCTTTTTTTTTATTGCATTCATGGAAAAAACAACTGCTATGATATCTTAAAGTGTATCTGTCTCCCAATTAAAGCTGTCATCCTGTGAAGTGATAGTAAACACAAAGTGAGGGAGCCAAAGGTGTGGGGCTGAAGAAGAAAAATCTTGTTGTGCATGGCTAGCTTTAAGTTAAACTGTCAAGGTGAAAGGACAACTAATACTTCATGGTTGTACATGAATAATTCATGTGCATCCATGCACATGTGCCACCCAGTGCACCTAAAGCATCCTATCTTACCATTGGCCCTTGGACATCCTGTGTCATCCAGTGACCCCCGGTGTTTTCATGCAGCCTCAAGTGTGCTTTCTAGTTTCCCAGACTCTCTCAATGGATACAGATACTTGGTCTGTGACACAAGTAAATAGTAAAAATGAAGTAATTCCTGAGTGATTTTCCTGCATTGTTATAACAGATTAAGAGTAGAGATTTAGAGATTGTGATTCTGTCAGATGCTTTTTGACGACTGGTTCTCTTTAAATTGTTCCCCTGAGCCCTGGACACACCAGGTTCCCAAGTGCAGGGTATGCCCACGCCTTGACCTCTGCTCCAACTTTGAGTCAGTATCCTACTATTCAACTGTTCAATGTGAGAGCCTCTACGAGCCACTAGAGTTCTTACATTGGGCTGCTGAATGACATGTGGGGGGCTTTGGGTTCTCATAATGGTCACCATACTGTTTTTAAGCCTCTGTAGAACAAAAAAAAACAAGGCGTGTCATTTTGTATGTACAGTTCAAGGTCTTTAATTACTCTTTATCCTATTACAACCCATTTATACGTTCTGTCAATTGATTTCAAACTCACAATTGTTTAATTAGACGTAAAAAATTGTAATTGTGTAGGACCCAAAAAAAGTTGTATTGAAATTCCACTGTGAAATTATACTGAAATCAGCAGCAGATGCAGACACAATAGATTCTTATCAAGGCTTCATTTTCATAAGGCTTGCAAGCTCTGATAATGCTCCTGTTTATCCAGCTGAGGCCACCATCTCCCTCCGTGTGCTTTATAGGGAACCAGAGTTATTACAGCATCTCATTCTGTCTGACATTTACATTAAGTGGTACTTGACCTTTGCAGTCTAACATTTTAGATATTCCCTGTTTAGAGAAAATCATTTTGATAATGCTGTTCAATGGCTTAGTTGATTTTAATGGAACTTAAGTTTGCTTTACTGAACTTGAATTCATCACAATGCACGTCTCTATATAGTTATTATCAATTACATATCTTTAAGAGAAAGAAAGCTTTTCTTCTTCTTTTGCTTTAATGTAAAACTCCATTCTAAAAACAATCCACTCTGTGTCAGTTGTATACACCAAAACAATACTCTTGAAATTAATTGCAGATTTTAACTTGCTCCTGTTTTGGGGATACTGAAATAATCCATTTGACTAATGTTCTTAAAGTAGAACTGAAGCCAAAACTGCTTTTTTTGTTTGTTTTGGATAGAGCAAGGGAGGGTTATAACCCCATCAGATTTGTTGTCATCTGTTTCCCATTGGGGGACTTCCCTTCACTTCCTGCCTGAAAGCCAAAATGGGAAGTGAGAGAAATTCTTTCCAAAGTGAGGATAAATCCCTTGTGGTCAGCAGGGTCACTAGAATAGTGTCCAGTTGGAAGATTTGCCATCTATTCCAGCTGCCTTCAACAGGTTGTTTGTTGTATAACATACATGTCCTTTTGTTTAGCATGATCATGTGACAAATTCTCACGGATACAAGTCTCAGAGAACAAGATGGTTGAATATAAAAAGAAAGAATTCATATATAACTTTCTTTCACACTGTCCTCATGATGACCCAATATTTGTGATTTTCTTTTTTTCTTTCACTTTCAGTAATAATGATCAACAGGACAGATAGAGATGGTGAATCTTTTTTAATGGGGACACAGGCCGCAATAACAACCTGACAGTCTTTCTAATCCCTCTCCACTTCATCCAAAACTAAAAAGAAAAGTTTTGGCTTCAGTTGCTCTTTAAGCTAAAACTGGTGGGCTTGCTAAGTGGAATGGTCTGTCTCATATAATCAAATTATCATTCTTTGTTGTTGAGTTCTCTCCTGACTTAAGCAGATTCTTGATTGGTTTACATGGTAACCCCCCCCCAAAAAAAAAAGTAGAGAGCAAACCACTAGTCATTAGTATTGCTTGTAGGCTCCCTGTGGCTGCTTATCTGTGCCCTAGAGTCAATTTACCATGCTTTGTTGTGCACTGTGTCTTTGGGTAGAGATTATTATTATTTTGGTAGAGGAGCAGTGCTTTGCTTTCTCCTGCCAGGGCTGCTCTTCTGACTGGTGATCTCATGAATGGTGGAGGAATAATTAAGAAGCAGCAGGAGAGGTGGAGAAAGCATAGATTCACAGAATGAATAAAGCGGAGATCCTTGCACTGCAGGTCCTCATGTATAGTTTCCTCTCCAACAAGGGGAAGAGTGAGCAGCACAGTAGTGACATTAGCAAATCTTACTTCAAAGCTCCATAGCCCAGCAGTCAGAGGTATCACTGCCTTAGGTGATCTCACACTGTAGATATAGTCACATCAACCACTCTTACTCAAAAATCTTCTAAAACTAGCAGTCAGAGGCAGCAGTGCCTTAGATGATTCCATGCTGTAGATATACAGTTATGTGGCTAATGGAACGACAATGTCTAGGCACATGTTAAGGAGTTCACTGCAAAAGGTTGTTTTTTAGAGTACTGCTGGCACACAATTCAGGTCATCTACATCTGAATCTATTTAAAAAAAATTAGCACACTTTATTGAGTAAAGAAAAAGATGGTTAAGACACACACATGTATCTGCATAATGTCAATTGCATATATGTCTTAAGAAAATTCAAAATAAAGCATATATTTCCTTTAATGTACTAATTAATAATTTCCTCTCTCTGCAGAATAATGTTTTGGACAGATTGGGACGCCACATTTCCACGTATAGAGTCGGCCTCCATGAGTGGAGCAGGGAGAAAGATTATCTACAAAGACATGGAAAGTGGAGCCTGGCCTAATGGGCTCACTGTGGATCACTTTGAAAGAAGAATAGTTTGGACAGATGCCAGGTAATATTTCCAGGGGAATCCTTACAGAATCTTTTATAAAAACCATCTAATTCAGCTCGCTCTGTGTGAAGATTAGACAGTGTAACGTTAAATGAAGTTGGTGTTCTTAAGAGCAACCAATCATCTCTTAGCTATCACTTACTATGATTGGTGTAAACAAGTGATGAAGACACTGGGAGCTGACAGTGCACACATCCATCTAAAAACATTGTTCATAGATGACCAGATGTCTTCCAGCTCATTTAATACCCAATGCAGCTCAGTAGTCACTTGACATTATAGGAAATTCTTGTAAATATTGGGCTGTGGTTGACCATTCTTACATTATATAGTTGAAGTGCATGGCTAGTATGTGTCCTACTGGTTATTGGTGAAGAACCCTGGTGCACAACCTGTGGCTGATGGCTGCATTCTACCCTTTCATGATCATTGTGCGGCCTTGGTGCCCCAGCAGTCAGTAGTTGGAGTAGAAGCATTGACTTAAAAATGAGCTGTAATAATAGTGATCTGTAAAAGTCTCATGTAACATGCCCCCAGTCTCCAGCTGTCTCCTGCAGCATGTCTGCAGCCTCCAATCAAATCTGTAGTATGCCTTCAGTCATTGATAGTTTCCTGTAGCATCGCATATACTGAATAATAGACATGTGCGATTCGGTTCTTTCCGAAATTCGTTTTGGACGAATTTTCGGAAATTCGGAGATTCGGATGCATCCGAATTCCGAATTACAGCTAAGACGAATGCAAACGAATCCGAAATTCCCGTTTTCCCGAAATTCATTATTGGACGAATTTCTTTGCACCATTGACACCATTTTACCTCTACAACATCTATGATTAAAGTACAGAGGCTATAGTGTAGAGGTTAAAGCACAGGATTCCCATTGCTAAGGTCCTAGGTTCAAAATAACCTGTGTGGACTCTTGGTGATGTTGAGGGATGTTGTTGAGGTCCCATAAATCTAGCACATTGACCAATACTGGTAGAAATCCAGTTCGCTTTCAAGTTCCTGTGTGAAGTTATCTTATCACCCCTCCTGCCCAGTTCACTATTTTTTGGTCTACAACACACCTCCCTGCTAATAATAGAGATGAGGAGAGGGGGACCCTTGCTTTCCTAGGGAAATAATGCTGCTCCTCAATAGATACAGTACAGTGAGTGAGTATTGTCAACCTATCACAAACAGTTTGTTACTGGAAGGATCATCAGGTGAAAATATAGAATACAAAAACAAAAATAAATGCAGCTACCAGGACTGGTAAGCGGCAATATATTGCATTTTTGTTCTTGAATTTAGATACACTTTAATTGCAATAAAATTATTATGAAATTATATTCATTATAAGTGTGCATTAGTGACAACTTTAGTAAAGCAATTTCAGAAGCAGAGCCCATAGCATCCAGCTAGATTCACTAGATTCATGTCTGAAGAAGTCAGATCTCTGAATCATGAAATCTGACTGGATGGATTTTTTCCAGTTTGTGCCTCGTCTTTTGCCTTGCTGATGTGGGGTATAAAAGGAGAAGAGTAATATGTTTATGTTCTTTCCACAATTTTAGATCTGACGCAATCTATTCAGCATTGTACGATGGAAGTTCCATGAAGGAAATCATTCGGGGACATGAATATCTCTCCCACCCTTTTGCTGTTTCACTGTATGGCAGTGACGTATACTGGACGGATTGGAGGACGAACACCTTGTCTAAAGCAAATAAGTGGACCGGCCATAATGTCAGCGTTATACAGAAGACGAGTGCTCAGCCTTTTGATATTCAAATTTACCATCCAAGCCGTCAGCCGCAAGGTAAGTTTCTTCTACACTGGTACAGTGATTCATTCTGGAGCAAAAAAAACCATGGACCTGTTTCCCAGAGCAACCAGTCAGGTTCCATGTTTAATTTTCCCACCCAACACAGGATAGAATGGGCATGGTAAATCCTTATTGGCTGTTCTATAGAGATTAACACTTGGCTTTCTCCTGTTTGCTCAAATAAGATATGGTGTGGTGTGGTGTCAGGTACGTTCCTACAAATTTCTAATGGCCTAAAAACCTTATTTCATGTAATACTGGTCTACATTAATAAAATTATCTTTCTAAACTGGAATAGCACAGCTTCTTTTATTTTATTTTTTCTTTGGCAACCAAATTGGGGTAACACCTATTTTATATTTGTTACATGTGTCTTATTTGCACAGCATAACTTTAAAAAAGAAATTGTTGCTTGCACAAAAAATGCAAACTTTTGAAAGAAGAATTGTTCTTTGTACTAAATATCCCTCTGGAATGCAAGGGGGTGGGCAAATTATTGTTGACATAATGAGCCCCGTCTGTACTGTTATGCAGTGGTGTCAGTGGTAGCTGGGAGGGTTGGCCCGCACCCACTTGACACCATTGGAGGGGTGACACCAAAATGACTGACAGAAATGTCGGGCACTTGGTCATGGACAGCCGAGAGAGGAAGGGACACGATGGCATACCTTATCCTGCTGGGTGAACGTCCCCTTCTCTCTCAGATGGCCACCAGCAGGTAATAGCGGTAACAGATCATGACGTCATCACGTGCGTGCACGCGCACGCATGATGAAGTCACACCCGGTACCCGCTTCGGGTGCCACCCTGCCTCGGGACACACCTGCTGTTATGGCAGAGCTCATTATCAATTCTTAACTAGATTTGAACACATTCTGTCCCAAGAAAGGGTTAAAGCTCTAGATGTAATGCATGTTAATGAGGGGAATCTCAGTCTGTCCCTAGTCTTTCTATAGGGGCATTCAGAGTTTGCTGTTACTGAAATTGAGGGAAGCTTGCAAAGGCTCCAGCTACAAAGACACATCTAAAAGGTATATTTTTAAAAATTATTTTCGGATATACAGTATGTTTACATAGGATCATGTAAAAAAAAAAAAAACATAGGGGTGGGGGATGTTTCAGAGTTTTGACTGAAATAGTGGAAATACACTTTTAGTCAGCTGGTGAGGTTAATGAATGGTCTTCTACTCGTGTTCAAAATAATCTATAGCAGTAGAACCATTCCCTAAAAATGTTACAAGATTTGGCAACCTTGAATTGATGCGCTTGGTAGAAAATGTAGAAATGTAGAAATACCTAAACATCTACAAAAAGATATCTGCAGCCAGGTAAATCAGTACATTAAGGTCAAAAATATATGTTTTTTAATATTGACTTTGACCAGAGTTTGCTATATTATTTATGATGATAATATGTTTTCCTGTTTTTTTTAGCCCCCCCCTTCACCACCACCACCACTTCTAAAAAAACAGTCTTAAATTGAAGCCTTTGTATTTATTTTCCAGTAATTGCACATTTTAAAGCTGACAGTTCATGAAGCCAAATGTAGTGCTATTAGAGAAGGCAGTATGATACACTTATCCTGTCTGGCTCCCATTAACTCACCTATGTACTTATGTTTTAGTGTCAAATGGAAGAGCGCAGTGAATAAAAAAAAAAAAGAAGCTTTTTTCACAAGATAGAATTTAGTATGTGTCTGTGATTTCCCCATGGCACCCTGTAATTACTAACAGGCCAGTAAAGCAGTTAGCACTGCAGTCTAGCAGTCCTGGGGTCCTTAGCGATCGCGACACTATGATTATGTACGTGGCTCCCTCCAATTTCACACCTAAATCTCTCTGTCTCTCTATTTCACACAACTGCCTCTCTATTAGGAATCATTCACACCAGTGGATGAGCTTTATGCTCTGGGTGACGTGTGTGCGCTCTGTAGGGGCGATGTGATGCATTGTTACAATGCATCATACGGTTTATCTTTCTTTCTTGCTTTCTTTCTTGCTTTCTTTCTTGCTTTCTTTCTTTCTTTCTTTCTTTCTTTCTTGCTTTTCTTTCAACTTTATTTAGATCTCATACAATGACCTATTATTCAACTCAACTCACCATTAATTGCATGTTGCAATGTAGTGTAATGTGTCACATCCTGTATTACCTTTTTTTTTTAGTGCACACCAACGCGGAGCATTGGTGAACACTGAAACAAAAGGACATAAAGCAAATTGCCTGGCCGATGAGTTGAATAGGCCCATAGGTTTGGTGTTTCAAATCTAAATAAATGTAACAATTTAGGAAAAATATATATCTATATATCTAAAACAAAAGGGAACAGAGTGCCACCTCCGTGTGTTAAATAGTTTATTATGATAAATAAAGCAAGGGATAAATGTACTCACAAGCAAACGTTTTCATCACGCTTTAACAACAAACAAGAAGCCACACGGTCTGTTAACCCAACATGGTATCGCCCCGACTATGTAACACGGTTGCCTCTGGTCACATCACTGTCCACCGGCCGCACTCAGCCAAGATTGACCCATTTCAGGGGCAAGCCCACTTCATCAGAATAAATAAATCTATATCTATCTATATCTATATAGATATA
>NW_017306416.1:863977-870125 GCF_000935625.1 Nanorana parkeri
TTTTTCTAAGTAGAACTCTTTCCTGGCAATGGATACTTAAAGTAGTATTAACCTCCCTGGTGGTATGATTTAATTTTTTGTTCATGTAATTTTTCAGGCTATTTTTTTCGAATTTTTTTCGTCTTTTTAATATCCCACCGGTTCCGCTCCACTGCGACGCGTACGCTCGCAAGCGACGGAAGACGGAGGTCGTCATCGGCCGCAGAACACAGCGCAGCTCGAGGGACAAGGTAAATAAAAAGCTATGCGGCTTTCCCGAGTGTAGCTCGGGGTTACCGCTTATGGTATGGAAAAGTAACCCCGAGCTACACTCGGGAATACCGCCAGGGAGGTTAAACTTTTTTCAGTAATGAATCCAGATTAAACAAATATATCATTCCCAGGATAGTATTTCTTTACATTTTTGCCCAAACCTTTAATACCAGTATGTTTTTGAACAGCTGCTTCCAAAGCTCTCAGCTCAGCTTCCCTGAACGTCCTGTCCAGTACAAGATCACAAGGTACAGTACAGTCTCCAGCAGCTGTTCATCTACTAGCTTGGAGAAGGGAGGAGAGGAGGCCAAGGGGGAGGGGTAGATTGATTTGCTGTGTATGTGTGTTTGTGGAGACACACGCAGCTTACTAGCACATACAAGGGTGGCTCCATAACACTCTACTTGAGAAAGGAGTCACTCTAAAACAGGAAGTCAGGACCACTGAGAAAGGAGTCACTCTGAAACAAGTCACGACCAGTGCTCAGAGGACCAGCTGATTCTGCAGGAAACTAAAACTTTTATACATCAAGGAGCAGCACCCATTGTAAGTGATTTTATTAGCATTTGAAAAAGCTTAAAATCCATATGACATAATACCACTTTAACTAAGGGGCTGATTTATTATGGAGAGTGGATATTGCAGTATTTCCCACGACCTGGATTTTGCAGCCCATTCATAAAATGTAAGCCACAGTATTGCGCCTGCAATACTTTATGAAGTTGTTTTTTTTTATTAGCACGGCAGAAAGAAACTCTGGGGAGGAAGGTGAGTTAGTCATGTGACAGGACGTGGCTTTTTTTCTACACTTTTTTCCTATTCATTATTTTTTGCGCTCCACCAGGTTCAGACTCCTGAAGCTAGCGGAGAGCAATGCTTGATAAATGTGTGAAGCAGTGGCCCCCAACCACTGCTTCTTAAACATACTCCTAAGTGAACATCCAATTTACAATATGAAATTCTCTGCTCGTGTAGTGAATCAGGTCCATTGATACATGCTATAATTTCCATCAGGCTCTGTGCTTAGACATTGTATCCAATGTATGGACTATGTAATGACTGCACATAAAATATACACCTGACAGTGATATATGTGGCACGCCGTACGCCTGTCAGAAAATGTGTTTCCTGATTATTACAGTCATGCTATATATTTGCCGCCATCAAGTCACACATCAACCATGTTTATCTTTCATGACACTTAGGCTGTTGTGATCTTTACAAGAAAATCATTAGAGACTTGGCTCTAGCAGCTGTTAAACCTAAAAGCACTTCACATAAGAGCAGAGCGTGTGCAATGTAAATTGTAGATTTTTAATGTGATAGGGATCTGTTCTAAATTATTTATGTAAATTGTCCTGATTTTAAATCATATAATTACACCGCAAAAGAAAATTATGAGAATTAGTAACTTCTCTCCAACAATATTTTACTGTGCCAATTTTACCAACCCATAATAAAATAATAGTAAAATGAAGACAGGCATATATATGAAATTAAAGCCACACTCCTGCTATAAATGTAATTAACTTTTGAATGAAGTAGGAAAGAGTGAGAACCTCTATGAGGCTTTTACTGATGTCTGTGGCTTTCTTAGAGAGATTTCCCCTGACTTCCCGTCAGGACAGGAAGTCAGGGGACATCTCACCAATGAGGACACAGACAAAGAAAAAAGCAGATTAATAGTAGAGTGCAAGAGGGTTAGAACTTCTTATTACTATCTTTATTTGACTGTCCTGTTACAAACAAGCAGCTTTCTTGAAGCCCTATAGGCAAACTTTAGAACTAGTTCAGGTGCGTGCAATACAAACCATGAGGGGGGTGCTGGGCGGCACTTTATGCAAACTTTTGACAGATTTAAGGAAACGTTACCAGGTCTAGAGCTGCAGGGGGCTTTAAAGTGAACCGGTGGCTAGGCTATAGACATTAAACATTTAAAGTGACACTAAACCCAGGAGTTAACACTTAAAAATGCATTCAAGTACCCTAACTAGTACTAAATCTGTGCCATATTTGTGTATTACTTGGCTTTAGATCCTCTAACTGCCTCTGAATTGGTGCTAAAACTGTCCTTCCTTCCTCCCGAAGGTGGCTATGTCTTTTTCCCATGGTCCCTGTATGTGTTGCAAAGTGGTCAACGCTCCAAACTCACTCCCGTGATGGACTACAATCTCAATACAAATGTGTAAATTAAACTGAGATTGTAGAAATCGCAGGAGTGAGCTTGGAGCGGTGTCTACTTTACAACACACACAGGGACCATGGGGAACAAAAGTAGCCACCCTCCAGAAGGTAGGACTGTGTCAGCACCAATTCAGAGATGATTGGAGGATCTACAGCCGAGTGACACACAAATAAGATACATTTATGTTAATAGTGAAGGTACTTGAATGCATTTTTAAGATTTAACTACTGAGTTTAGTGTCACTTTAAATATTCTTAAAGTGACACTAATGTTACTTTAAGAATATTTAATTCTTAAAGTGACATTAATAATGTTTTCCTGCTCATTTGGCAACAAGTGAGCATTAAAATAATTCCATACTAGCCTCTGTAGCTACAGACATTATAGAGCAATTCATTCTGCATAGACTCTAAAGTCTAGTTGCAGTCCATTCTATGCAGCTCAGAGCACCTGCTGTTTGTTTAATTTTGAAGACAAGTCTCCACTGCAAGAGGAAATAAGGAGAGGTGAGCTGCCATTTCAGAGCCTCTGTTGTAAATCTTGAGGATACATTTCTCTGCAGCTACAGGGGTGAGCAAGAGCTTGTTTTGTAAAGCTTGTTTACTGCTTGTTAAGAGTACGTAAATATGTAAATGCCCATAACCCGGCCACAGGTTCACTGTAAGAGCATCAACAAAAGTTGTTTGAAAATTCCCAACAGCTTTGTAAATGCCTGCAGAAGTTAATGCTGCTTAGACTAAATATAACAATGCTGCTCTATTTCGGTTCTTAAGTTTAGTTTGCCTGTACTCATAATTAGGATGGTTTACTTTTTTTAAATTAGGATGTTCTTGTGGAGATCATTGAAGAATGTTTAGAGGACCATTAAGACAATCAGCTTAATCTGCCCTAAAGTCCTAGATTTATATCATGTAAGTGGCCTGTATTGAGTTATGCAATATATTGTGGAGGGCGAAGATTCGTTTTCAAAATCACTTCCTTATGCTGAGTTTTAAGCTAGGTTCACACCTGCACTACACTGCACGACATCCGGGACACGTGTTCCGGGGCCGCGTGATCGTGTGCTAGTGCACACAGCGATTGCCGGACGGCCCCAATCGCAAAAAAAAGGTACAAGTACCTTTTTTTGCGACACATAACTCACTGTTTTTTTAGGCACCCACAGCACGATCGGTTCACACCTTGGCGACTCCCGACCATGTGGCAATCATGCACCAAACCGCACAGATTTCCGTGTGGTCAGGAGTCGCCTAGGTGTAAACATAGCCTGATGGAAGATCGTTAAGGTGGATCAGGAATAGATGGTTAAGGATCAATGGGATGACAAAAAATATAACACTTTGAATTCAGGTCTGTCATAGAGAAGAGCCGAACATCTTTGGGCCAGATCAACCCCAACATCTGTCCATTTTATGTATTTTTTGCTACTTTTTCAGCTACTTTAAAACAAACCATGTTTTTTTAAATAAGTTGTTATAAACATTTTAATGCAGATTTTATTTTTTTTGTATTTCACTAGACAGAATGGCTGTATTTGGAACCATCTCCTTCTATGTTAGACCTTGACTGTGCTGAGAGCCAGGGCCACAGTGTCCATGTTATGACACCCCCTTTACATTCTTATAGAACATTTTGAAATTTACATTGCTATCATAAATAAACTATTTGCAAAGAACAGACAATAGTTCAGAGGTTTTGTCTTTTCTTGAAAGTGCATTAAAGGGTCAGGCCACTCAAAATTGACATTTGAGTTTTTGGTAAGTGCTGGAGATTAAAAACCTGACAGTTTATTATATTCCATACCACGGGAGTCACAAAAGTCTAGCTCTAGTTGTCCATAAAATATTAACTGATTTGTAGTTCCATGATCCAACTATGCTTCCTTGAAAATAAACACATGTTTCATGTAAAATGAGTTCAGAATTAGATGATTGACCTGTCTGACTGGCTGTTTTATGGATCATGTACAAATAAAGTTTTATAGACAACTATTGTAAGACAGTTGTGGCTCCCTTGGTATGGAATATTGATGAAGCTGTACTTTGTCTGAGCCCCGAGGAGAGATCAGATAGCCAGAAACAGCAATCATAACAGCCATGATCTTCAATATGCCTGCAATATTGCAATATGTGCAATTCCATGTGTGTGAAGACCCCTTTTCCCCTTCTTTAATACCATTTTTGGACTCCAATAGTTTCTTAAATCTCTTGAGAATACTGTTGGTAGTCTGGGCTTGAGTTCATCTGGCTGCTGTTGCCATTTTGAAGGCGTCTCATGCTCCATGCTGGATTTCTTTGACATTTTTTTTTTACTTTTACAATTTTATTATTTTCAATGATGCGTTATTACAAGGAGCAAAGGGCCATGGCCCGATCAGCATTCAGTGAAGGCTACAGTGAGAATGGATCAAAGGACCAAGGATCAAATACACATTCTACCCTCGTTATAGAGATCAAGAGCATAGCCAAAAAGAGTACAGATTTTTTTTAAAGAATATTTTTATTTATTTTCATTAGCTCCCCAAATGTTTTCAATCACATTGTCAAAAAACAGTTCATAAAAACAAAATAAATAAAAAATAAAAAACACATACACCAATCATATTCACTCCATCTTTACAATTCCATCTTATATTTTATAAATAACTTCTATTATCTTCCTTTTTACCCCTCAAGCACACATTCTCATATTCCTCCCTCCAACCCCCCAACAAAAAAAAAAGATTCACACATACAGGGGTACATGTATGGAGCTTTTCAATATCATTTATCTTCATAGAGGTGAGTGAAAATCACCGATCCACATAGTTCGAGCCGACGTATGACAATGAAACTGTCACACGTGTGCTCAACAGATCGGGAAGTGAGCGAACACATACCGTTGATTGCTCACTTCTCGTTCTTCGCCCTGCAGAGAGCCGTGACTGTTAGTCATGGCTCCCAGTAGGGATCTCCTCGCTCCGATCCACCAGCGCTGACTGGAGGAACGGATGGGGAAGGGGGCGGGCACAGCTAGCTGTGCCTCTAGATAGGCAGAGCCACCTGTCACTCACGCAGCTGGGTGGATCTTGACAGTAATGTTGGGATCTGTCCCGGGTCTGGCGGTCTCAGTATACCGCGAGCTGTAGCTCGCTATATATTGAGTTTGGGTCACAGGAGGAGGTTAGTATATGTCCTCCCGTGACCCTTAAGATAACTATGGGGAAAAACACTTAGTTATCTTTTAAAGATTATGTGAAATGTAACAGCAGCTGCTAATACTTGCAAAGATGGGTGAGATCACCCAAATTCCTAGGTAGAAACGGGATTGGAATTATGGCATGGAGAACTCACTCTCGAAGTATCCAACTAAAAGAGCCCACCAGGTTCCACCTACTGCATTGCTACTGTAAAATACCAGTTTAGGGTGGACTGGCCTTTTAACCCCTTCATGACTGAGCTAGTTTTCAGTTTCTGTTCATAAATGACTGACACACTTTTTACATTTTTGCTGTGCGATTCTTCCACAGCAGTAATATACGTTCTTACTAAATGTACCCACACATATTATATATAGTTTTTTTAGAGGACAGATAGGGCTATATAATTGTATCACATATGTGTACCTAACCCCTTACTTAGTTTGAATAAAATAAAAAAAAATGAGGAAAACAACTAGAAGAAAACACTTTTTTCACAAGTTTTGATTATTATTAATTTTTTTTAGAAATTT
>NW_017306416.1:872866-891591 GCF_000935625.1 Nanorana parkeri
TATATTTATATATAATTTTTATTTTCATAATTTTGTTGTACACTTTATTTAATTTTTTTTACACTTTGTAAAAAAAACCAAAAAAAAACCCCTTTTTTTTCTTTTCAGTTTATATCAAGCAGTCACTATGACTGCTTGATAAATTAACTTTTTTTAAATGTTTGGCTATTAGGCTGATCCAAACTTAGGAACAGCTAATAATAACCTTAGAGACTAATCCTGACTTTAGTCAGATTACGATCTCACTAAAAGCTCTTTGATCGTACCTAGACAATCAGAACTGATACATTTCACTCAAAAGATACATTGTATCTTTTGAGTGAAATGTATCTAAACATCGGGCTCTCGAGCTGTCAAAACAAATAGCAGAGAGGTGAATCACTGCTGCCTCTCTGCTATTTTCAGCTGTCAAATACAGGATCACAAATTGCGGTCCTGTATTTGCATGTAACGGCTTCATTCTTTCATTACTGAAAGGAAGAAGCTTCTACAAAAAGCTTAATTATTTCATTATTGAATGCCTCAATACTGAGGAATTCATTAATGACTGGCAACTGCTGAGAATCAGCTGTTACCAGCATTACAAAGCCTGATATAACTTGTCACGTACAGTGTACGTGGCCAGTCATATAGGCACAAAGTGCCGGGACGTACACTGTACGTCTCCCGTCACGAAGGGGTTAAGTGTACAATTGTGAGTGGAAGGTGTGGTTATTTTACATGTGCATTGTTTTCCATTTTTTCCATAAAACAAATCTCATGCAAAAGATTCATTCTTTCTTGTGAATGCCAAAAAAATAAATAAACCTTTTCAGCCGAAAGTAATTTTGTAGTGTAGCAGGAAAGTATTTCAATTCAAAGCAATTGGAGTTGAGCGCAGAAAGGATTTTGTGTGGCGGATCTGAGGCTTTTGTTTGGGTTACACTGTGCCGTTATGCTGCGCTGATACTCGTGTGACAATAAGAGCAACAAGACTGGTATGTGGGAAGCCATTGAAGTTATGCTTTATACCAATATGGCTTCAGGTTTGAGACATCGTTTGAAGTCATTTTTCACATGGCTCCCTGGTTTGGAAGTAATGTACTTTATTTACAGATGGAGAGCAGAGATGGAAAACAAATGGATTGCCAGTACATTCTGTTGGGTTGGTACATTATGTAACCTTGTGCTGCGAAGGAGCAGATTTGTTTGGCCTTACTCTATTGTCATTGTAGTCATTTGTGTTTGTGTGCTCATTTGTCTCATATTTTTGGTGCATATGCATGCCAAAGCTTTCCACTCTGCATAACAAAACCAATTAAGTGAACCTGTTAGTGGAGTGAACTGCTGTCCATAAAATGTTCGCTGACTGCAGTACCAGGCTAGGAATTTAGCACAGTGGTCATACTGATGCCTTACAAAAAGCGCATAATAATAACCTTAGAGACTAATCCTGACTTTAGTCAGATTACGATCTCACTAAAAGCTCTTTGATCGTACCTAGACAATCAGAACTGATACATTTCACTCAAAAGATACATTGTATCTTTTGAGTGAAATGTATCTAAACATCGGGCTCTCGAGCTGTCAAAACAAATAGCAGAGAGGTGAATCACTGCTGCCTCTCTGCTATTTTCAGCTGTCAAATACAGGATCACAAATTGCGGTCCTGTATTTGCATGTAACGGCTTCATTCTTTCATTACTGAAAGGAAGAAGCTTCTACAAAAAGCTTAATTATTTCATTATTGAATGCCTCAATACTGAGGAATTCATTAATGACTGGCAACTGCTGAGAATCAGCTGTTACCAGCATTACAAAGCCTGATATAACTTGTCACGTACAGTGTACGTGGCCAGTCATATAGGCACAAAGTGCCGGGACGTACACTGTACGTCTCCCGTCACGAAGGGGTTAAGTGTACAATTGTGAGTGGAAGGTGTGGTTATTTTACATGTGCATTGTTTTCCATTTTTTCCATAAAACAAATCTCATGCAAAAGATTCATTCTTTCTTGTGAATGCCAAAAAAATAAATAAACCTTTTCAGCCGAAAGTAATTTTGTAGTGTAGCAGGAAAGTATTTCAATTCAAAGCAATTGGAGTTGAGCGCAGAAAGGATTTTGTGTGGCGGATCTGAGGCTTTTGTTTGGGTTACACTGTGCCGTTATGCTGCGCTGATACTCGTGTGACAATAAGAGCAACAAGACTGGTATGTGGGAAGCCATTGAAGTTATGCTTTATACCAATATGGCTTCAGGTTTGAGACATCGTTTGAAGTCATTTTTCACATGGCTCCCTGGTTTGGAAGTAATGTACTTTATTTACAGATGGAGAGCAGAGATGGAAAACAAATGGATTGCCAGTACATTCTGTTGGGTTGGTACATTATGTAACCTTGTGCTGCGAAGGAGCAGATTTGTTTGGCCTTACTCTATTGTCATTGTAGTCATTTGTGTTTGTGTGCTCATTTGTCTCATATTTTTGGTGCATATGCATGCCAAAGCTTTCCACTCTGCATAACAAAACCAATTAAGTGAACCTGTTAGTGGAGTGAACTGCTGTCCATAAAATGTTCGCTGACTGCAGTACCAGGCTAGGAATTTAGCACAGTGGTCATACTGATGCCTTACAAAAAGCGCATTTATAATGCACAGCTATGTGCTTTATAGAAGTGCTTAGGGCTATGCCGGCCTGAGGAGTCTGTGGCTGCCAGAGCACTATTGAATGCATGGGAGAAAAAAAACGTCAGGAGGAGAGCCCAGTCATGTGACCTGGCAAAGTCACATGACCGGTTCTCCTCTAATCATGGAGCTTACTATGCTGCACTATGCAAAGGGAAATCCATAGGGCATTGTAGGTTCCATACTGCAGTCCCCAGTAAAATTGAACACCATAGTTTCTACGAAGAGAGGGGAACTTCAAGCTTGAAGGCCTGTTCACGCCAAAGCACAGCATTAATGCAATATGCATGCTGTCACACAACACACCTAGCCTTACTGCATTGACATTAATTTGAATGACACCACAACACATCTCACCACAATGTGTGGTACGCTACGTTGTGGCATGTGAACAAAAGTAGTGCATGCACTTGTTGTTACTTCTATAGAACAGGACGTGAAGGTATATCTCCTAAATAGGACAAAGGGGAGAAACAAGTGACAAGTGTTTTAAAATAGAACTGAAGCCAAATTTTTTTTGGCTTTATTCCTCTTTTGGGTCACAGAAGTACATTTACTAATGTACTCCTGTGACCCAAAGTCAGCATCTAGCAGGCTTCTGACCACTATTTGCTGACAGGGATATATACCATATTGTCGGGATCCACCCCACTGCCTGATTGAAAGCTGGCTCTGCCTCTCTAGAGCCAGAGACAGCTGTGCCTGCCCCCTCCCCTAGCTGTCCCTCCAACAATGAGCGCTGGAGGAACAGAGAGCTGCACCCATGCACATCGCTTCAATCAACAGTGCTGTTCTGGGAGCTAGTTGTTGATTGGAGCACTGTGCAGGGGGGCATGCTTGCCCACTGGAAACCTGGGCCACTGCATTTCTGGTGAGCACTGGTCTGACTCTCCAATGTGCTGCCAGCAGAGGGTATTTTAACACTTTGTTGCAGCATTTATTAACAAAAAAAAACTTAAAGACCAGCATGTCACAGATCTGCTGCAGAGCTGATTTGTGCTTAACTGCTTTGCATTTGTTTTACCTTTTTGCTGCTGTGGGTCTGCTGGCACCTATGGTTCCACTAGCATGTGCTCTCCTCTTGCTGCACTGTGTTAGCAGCTATGGGTGTCGCCCACTTCACCTGAGGGTTAATATACCCTTCCTCCCTGCTACTTTCTGTCTCCCTATTTAAATCTCTCTTAGACCAGCTTCTGGTTGCTTGAGCGACATTTGTTCCTGAGTCCCTTCTGTGCATTTGTTCCTGACCTGATTTCCTGTGGATTGATCTCTCGTGTACCGACTCGGCTTGTTCTCCTGTTTGATTGTCTGCTGCCATCCCTGACCTTTGGCTCATTATCTGGATCTCCTTTTGCTCCATCCATCCATCCCTGCCTGCACCGTGTCTTCGGGTACTCTCCACGCGAGCAGTGTGAACCTAGAGGACGTGACCTCGGGTCAGCACGCAGCTACGTCCAAACTTCCGTGGGGGGGGGGGTCCGTGGGGGAAAACCGGCTGGCCCTTAGATTCCGCGCCCTGGGTGATCCCATGTCACCTGCTGGCCTGTGAGCTCACAACCCTAATACCGTGACATTACATTTTTATTACTGATTATACAACCTGACTGCATTGGGGCCAGTTGCACAACATTAGGCATAAAGGTTTACCTTAAAAATTCTGGACTGTTGTAAGAAAACATAGTTTTGCTACCTTCACCCTGCAAATTTGATCATGTTTCTGTAGTAAGTTAAACAATTGAACAGAAATACTTTGTTGTGTTGGGTAAATATCACATCTTTCCCTTTCTACTGTGTTTGAAACTAAGCAATGCAGCCACTAGCAGACAGGTTACGTTTCATAGTAATATAGACATTTCTGTTAGTTGTGTAATGCATATATGCAATATATTGATGTGCATGATTTGTACATCAAACCTAAAAGCTGGACAGTTGCGGTGGAAAGAGAGACCCTGCTGAGGGTTGGATTGGTAGTGTGTTTACTCACCAGCTGCTAGTGGTATTGGCTATTTTTTTAAGTTTTTGATAATACATTCCCTTTAAACTCCCATTGGGTGATAATAAGCATAACCTTTCTAAGTGAATGAAGCAGAGTTCGGTTTTATCACCTGGGAAAACAGAGCCCAGAAAAAGATGGAACGCTCTCACCAACCTTGAGTTATAATGTCCCAGCTGAAATATTTTTCTACGCTGCTGTGAGAGCTGAGTATTTCACAGTGAGGAATATTATTAGGATGAGAAGGCAAAAGCAATTTTAAAAGAGAAATATTACCGAATCTTTAGGGACTTTCCCTATAAATTACCTGCTGAGAAGTTGGTGCATGGAGTTTATGCCTGATGATGCATAGTAGAAGAGCAATGACATACGCAAAGGGTTTTTGTTTTTTTTATAAAAGGGAACTTCAGGTGAAACACATCACTTGTATAAGTAGAATTATGGTCAAAGGAAACATTAAATATATTATAGAGTATGTCAAAAGTAATAACTAGTAGAGTATGTCAAAAGTAATAACTAGTGGTGTAACAATAGCCATAGCAGCCCATGTAGCAGCTATGGAACCTGAGGTGGGGGGCCCCATTAGGGGGGTTGTTAGGAAAACGAAACTGTTAGGTTTCCAATAAAGAAGGGCTGAAGTCTGAATTCAGCATCCTTGCTATAGTCACATATGCCTCTCTGTGCATTAGAAGCATTTGCATAGGTGTCTTAACAGTGTAGATTGATTGCCCTCTCCTGATTGACTTCTCCTACAGACTGAAATGTTCTCCTCTGCTGAATCCGTATAGCACAGCTGATATCATTATAGTTAATATTATTACTGCTACAGCCATAACTTGTAGCTGCAGCTGTGATCTTGGTATTATTTTTTTGCATCAGACGGAGGCCTTTTGAGAACAAGTGATCTTAGCGGCTATAGAGCCACCCCATCATTTGTACTGGCTTCCAAAGGTACTACCCTCCGCTGTGGTTTCTAGGTTTCCCTGCTCCTCTAGGGCGCCCGGGACCTTGACAAAGGTGTCAGAATGGCATGCTACCTTTTTTTTATACTGTTTGGCATCTGATTTCAGAAAATGTATAATTGTTTGGAGTTTAAAGTAATTATCTATCCACCCTCCATTTAGCTACAGCAATATTATTATTATTATACATTTTTTTTTAACTTTTTAATAGACCGGGACAGAGATAACACTTGTCATCTTTTTATCTCTTTGTCTGTGACCCCATTGGGGAGGGTTTCCATAATTTTCTGCCTCTGTGACATCTGTATACAAAATGAGAAGAACAGTTGTCACTAACACAAGAAAGGCAAGATTAGAATGAAGAACTAGGATAACCAAATCTGTTTGAGTTTAGTGCGTGGAAATCCCATTTGAAGTTTGTGAATATTGCAGCAAACCCCATTAAAGTCTATAGAAACTTTTTGAATGTTATCCAATTCTGCCAATTTGTAGGGGCAAGAAGCACATTCATGTCAAACAAAAGTCCTGGGAAGCTGAGCACTGCCATGGAGGATGTGCCAATGCCAAAATTGAGAAGACAAAATCAACATCCCTACCCAGAATTGTCAGCTCTTCCTAACAGTTTTGACATACACTGACTATATAAAAGGGACTGGGTTATCCATTCCTTCAGATTATTTACCCCTATAACTCATCTGACCAGAGACAAAGGCTATGAACTGCATTATAGGTTGTTCCTTGCATGTGGCAGGGAACCTGCAAAGTTTTTGGCCAAAAGCTTGTGATTTGAGAACTTTATGAGCCCTGGGCATTTGCATCGAATTCATGGTCATGACAAACCCAAACATTGTGAGAATTTCTAAGCCTGTCCCACCCTACTAAAAATATGTTTTAACTTCCCCCTGTATCCCTGTTGTACATGTTTCCTATTACTTCCTGCCTTGACCTGAAGCACAGACTTCCAATCACTTTCTGTCCTGACCAAAAGTACTGATTTCCTATGATATCCTGTCCTTGCAGGACGTGAGGGGAAATTTCCCCAATAGAGACAGCTGGCATTCAAAATCTGACAGCGGCAGTAACCCTTCCCCACTTTCTCCAAAACTGGTTGGAGTTGGTTAGGTTTTAATAAAACAGTGGATTCTAGTATGATTTTCCTTATCCTATAATACTGTATTTCCTTGTTAAGTATATTTTGGTAAAGTAGTGTAAAAAAAAATCCATAAGATAAAAGTACAATTCTTTTTGAGCAATCATTTTTATAGCAAACCTAAATTTTCCTACGGGACAAACCAAGTTGCTTTATATCCCTGAAAAAGTTCCCTATATCAAACTTAAAGTGTGAAATCAGCAAGTGTAGTAGGGTTGGGCAAGTAATCTCATTACTGGCATCAGTAGATACAGCTCCACTGAGGACTGCACATTACAAATGTTCTCTACAAGAGTGCCAACACAGCTAGGTATGCTCTGATATATTAACTTCTACTAATTAAAAGCCACGAATTATAGTGTTTTGCTACATTTTTCTTCTCTTTGTCAAAAGTTTAATGTCAGAAGAAAACAATTTCTGTAAGTGTTCTAAAGGTTTTGTCTACCAATTAAGGGAAGGGGGACCAAAATACAGTGCTTGTTTTACTGGATTCAACGTCAACTCCCCCCCCCCCACGCATATTTCAGGTTTTAGATAGAATCTTCTATCTTTATGGGACAGAGGCGGGGAGATATCTGTGACAGAATTTTCAGTTCCATCCTAATACTCTGGCAATGACAAAGGCATTGGTGTCATGCTTTTTTAATGTTACTGGTCAATAATATTGCCCTAACACAGGAGAAGGGCCATGCTTTGGAAATAGGTGGACCTGACTAAACTCAGAAGTTAGACCTTAAAAATGCATTCAAGTACGTTAACTATTAACAAAAATGTATCTTATTTGTGTATCACTCGGCTGTAGATTGTCAAATCATCTCTGAATTGGTGGTGACACTGTCCTTCCTTCTGGAGGGGGGCTACTTTTGTTCCCCATGGTCCCTGTGTGTGTTGTAAAGTAGCCACTGCTCCAAGCTCACTCCTGTGATGGACTACAATCTCAATACAAATTGGTAAACTAAATGTGAGATTGTTTTATGAAATCCATGAATAAGAACTGCACAGTGGTTGGTAGTGTCCATGCTTCAGAACAATTATATTATTTAAAAAAACACCAATTCTAGGCTTGATGATTAGATCTGTTGAGTCCACGGCTGCCATATTTTCATGTTTTAATAAAAATGCTGATGTTATTATATCCTAATGAGAATTGGACAGAACACTGCTGAGTGGCAACACACAAACAAGCTAAAAAACCTTATGTATCAATAATTAGGACTCTGACAATACACAACAATTGAGTGTGCCTCATTTTGGTCCTGTCACATTGACGTAACTGCAAATACAAATTGACAAGTGTTCTGTAATGCAGCACAAGCCACCCAGTGGTCAATATCATTACACCTGCTGGTCCAATAAATAATAAAGAGGATTCACACTGACAGTGAGTAATTATAATTCCCCCATATGAGCATGAACCTGATGTGCGTATTGATCGCTGCCACCATTAGGGAGCACTGAAAATATAACTGGCTCTGTGTTTACACATCCAGCTGAATCATAAATAGATTTTATCCATCTCCCTAATGCAGTAGCATTTATATATGAACACCTAGCAGTACTTTTTAATGAATTAGGCATTGTTCAGCAAGCTTTCATGTTTGCCAGGATGCCTTTTATTCCTTTGCATTCATTAAATATTAGAGTTTTTCTAAACAGAATTTTAAATACCGACCCAGGTGTCCCTCAGATGCTCCTTTTTCAATTCTCATCCTGAGCAAAGAGATCACATTGAGGTGTCTCTTGCATGTTGCAGAAAGGCTTAATTTTGTTTTCATACCTGTCAATAGAAGTAACATCCACCCAGGAAACCAAACACTTAATTTTTGTCTTGTGGGTGTTGCTGTCCGTCCAAAGAAACGACAAAGCTATTGTTCAAGATGAAATCGTAGAGAATGCTGCTTCCTTTTATTTTCTAGTGAAATCAATAGAACTGTATTTTTTAACACGCAGCATATGTTAGGCAGGTTAAGTATGATATGTTAACAGCATGGGCTGAGAAAAACAATTCATTGTATTTTACCTGTGCCATTTAAAGGGACTCTGTCAAGGCTTTGTCATAAGCCTAAAATGGGATTGAACAATTGATTTGATGATGCCTATTGCATACTATACTAGTTACATAGTATTTTAAGTTGATAAAGACACAGGTCCATCAAGTTCAACCTTTGTGTGTCTGTGTGTGATTGTGCAGGTGTATACACGAGTCTCTGTGTGATCTTGTTTTTAAGAGTACCTGTACCCCTGTATGTTATGGTATCTGAGGAAGGTATCTAAATGCATTGGTGCTTTGGTGTCAGACATTTGGGCACACATACTTTTACTGCATGTCTTATACACTTAACACAATGGAAAATAAAAAGGGAACATTAAGGTGCATAAAGAGTAACATTTTTTGCACCACTTCCTTTTTAATTTTGTTACAATAGCTTTTTGCGCTACCACAGTTCCCCTTGCCACATAAGTCCAGCGGAGATGAGGACCACTGCCCTTTATATGAAAGCTGCAATCTGACACATCCTTGATAGTCACAACTTTTACTCATAAGACAAGAATAACTGAACGCGTGGCTTGGATAAGCTACGAAACGTCCTCAACTTTACGGAACAAATTCATTTGAATGTGACTAAATACTACTAACCAGCTTTTGCTCTCCAATCAGCAAAGAGGGTGAGCATTGCTGATTGGTGAGCACTAGTTGTGACTGTGCAGAGAGCATATTGGACCATTAGATATTGACTCCTGCTCTCACACAGAGTGCAGTGTTCCTCATCCTCAGTGGGCTGATGGTGAAGAGTAGACTTGGGTAACACTGATGTGCTATAGAGCAAACATCAAAAGTAAAGAATGCAAAACCTAACAATATACTCACCCTCACTATTCCTAATAGATTTAAAATGAAACTGTTATTATTATTATGCAGGATTTATATAGCGCCAACAGTTTGCACAGTGCTTTAGTCACAATACAAATCAAGACAAGACGGTAAGAAAGTCCATGAGGACTTACAATCTAAAAGGGAGGGGCAAGTAATATATAAGGTAGCTGTGTGGGGATGAATTGTTTGAGAAAGTCATAGTGCAGTGGTTAGGTTGAGGTGGGATAAGCTTCCCTGAACAGATGAGTCTTCAGGGATCACCTAAAGGCGGACAGAGTAAAAGATAGCTGTACAGGTTGGGGTATGCTTTAGGAATGCCAAAGGATACAATAACATCTAGAGACGTCCTGTAGGTGAGCATGGAAGGAGTAGGTGAGGGAGCTAGAGAGCAGGAAGTTGTCTGGGGGGCAGGAAGGTTGGTTGGGGTGATACTTTAACAAAAGGTCGGAGATATAGCTGGGGCAGTGTTGTGGATGGCTTTGTAAGTGGTTGATAATATTTTGAAATTCATCCTTGGTGTTTATTAACCTTAACCCTAATCCATAGAATTTGAAGACCAGTTGTAGGCATTGAAAGTGCAAATAAGACATAGGTGGTTTCAGATGTGGGCAACTAAATAAAATATGTTGTGGTTTAATGGGCACGTTGGTGTGTGTGTAGTGTTATGTTGGCTGTCACAAGGGTTGCGTTAGGGTAGTCCTTTCATTTGAATTGGCCTAATGTATTACAAAGGACCAAAAATTACACCTGTCTTACAACACGTTTTGGTGCAATGCAACACAGATGACTTGAATTCCATGTGATTTCTTGGATGGGCTCTCTTGTCTATTTGTCCTATTGCCGCAATCTTTCCATGAGTTTTTAAATAAAAATAAATGTGCTGTGTGCTAATGATATATTTGTTTCTATCGATTCTGTTTACCTTTACTAATATGTTTAATTATTTTATTATCGTCCTTTCAGCTCCCAATCCTTGTGCCGCTGGCAATGGGAGGGGCCCATGCTCCCATCTTTGCTTGATCAATTTCAACAGAACAGCTGCTTGTGGCTGTCCACACCTGATGAAGCTATCCCCGGACAGGAAGACATGCCGAGGTAAAAGTTAATTGCAGATTCAACTTTCCTATCAGTGCCGCATCCCCCAGGTTCCAAACCTCCATATTGTTTTTTTAAAGCCCAGCTCCAGGCATCATCACTTTTATAGTTGTAGAGGTATTTGTAAGTGTTTACTCCTCCCCTGTAGAAGGTTGACATCTAGTTTAAAAAAAAAAAAAAGCTTAAAAAGACTATTTTAAGTTTCCCTGCATAGTACAGCTTCCAGCATCCTGATGACATTAGTGCCAGCACTGTGCCTCCTCCATGTGTACACTTGGCCACGCATAAACCACAGCCAGAGATGATTCTATGGCCGTTGGTTTAATGAGTGATCAAGCAGACACAGGAGGCAAAGACACAATACCAGCTCTGATGCTTTTCACACATTCAGCGCTGATGTCTGCCAAAACCAAAAGAAGACTTTTTAAAGTTTATGAAGAAATCAGACCTAAATGCCGAAGTTTAATCTACTTCTCTTGTGTCTTCCCTGGTTCCACCTTGCTCTCTTCTTCAACATACCAATGAAATGTTTACATAAAAAAAATTATGTTTTCAATGCATACCTTTTTCAGACCTAACAACATCATCACTGTGTCTCTGTGCTTCTCAATATAATGGAGGCAGATTATAGCTGATGGGAGGGGCTGGCATGGTGCTGTACATAGCTTCCTGAAAGTGGCCATTCTTTGGTAGGTTGTATTTCCATGCAACCCTAGGTAATGCCCACGTATGATGCTAAGCCATGATGATTGAAAGAACTGAAATTCAGTTGATGAAAGGGGTCGGCCAGGTACAGTCAAGTTGGGGAAGAAAGAGTTGCAAGATGCCGGATGTCTTCTAGCATGACAACGAGACAGGTCTATCTGACTTACTGCAGCTTCTACAGCACACTGTGAGAAGCTGTGAAATCAAAGGAGAGGAGCCCATGCAACTGTGCAAAAGTCGAAGTAAGTCTAGAGTTCAGATTTCTACATAAAATAAGTAAACTCTTATGAATACCTCTAAAACTTTGAAAATTATGGTGCCCCGGTGTAGTACTTTAATGTGATTGGAGGATCTGTAGGGGGGCTATGAAATTAAAAGGTTTGGTGCTAAGCTGACTGTATTTCTGGATCTATTGGTTGTTTGGCTATGTAGTATTCACTGAAGCTGATCTTGCTCATTCATTTTTGCATATACAGGTGAAACTCGAATAATTAGAATATCGTGCAAGAGTAATTGCAGTAAGTGCTGCAAAAGGGGCCCAAACCAAGTACTGAGTACATATGCATGCTTGTACTTTTCAGAGGTCTGATATTGTTCTATGTTCAATCCTTGTTTTATTGATTGCATGTAATATTCTAATTTTCTGAGATTGTGGATTTGGGGTTTTCATGAGCTGTAAGCCATAATCATCACAATTATGACAAATCACGGCTTGAACTATCTTGCTTTGCATGTAATGAGTCTATCTCATATATTAGTTTCACCTTTTAAGTTGCATTAGTGAAATAAATGAACTTTGCACGATATTCTAATTATTCGAGTTTCACCTGTATGCTTAATTTGAATTTCCCAAGTTTGTGACCGTTTTAGTAAATGTTAGCTAATTCAACTGAATTCTTCTGTATGACAGTTGAAACACACACCGAATTCAGATTCTATGTGATACACAAGCCTCATTAAGTAAACAAAAAACTTCCCTTACATCCCTTGACTGAGCCAAATTCCTCTTCATTTGTGTCTCACACGTTCCCCCCTCCCAGACAATGCAGCTCACAGTGGGAGGATTTCAAAAACAGAGTCAATCTCGAAAGCAGTGATCGGTATGAGGTGTGCCAGGTCTTGATTGACAAGCTACAGGCTTGAAAAACAGCAGTTAGAATGATGATTGTCAGAAATCCGGGGCAGTGAGCTCTTGTATGAGTTGGAGATGCAGCATCCCCCAGGGCACAAAGTCTAAGAACCAACCGGTTTTCTCCAAAGCTTCTGATGGTGGAGATGGATTTTGCTGTGTGCTGGTGTCAGGTCACGATCCTCAGGTTCTCTTTGCAGCAGGTGACAAATGGTGCCAAAGGATACAGACAAAAGGCAGAATAAAGATGAACATAGACAAAGAGAATATCCAAGGTGAAAGGTGAGGTACAGAGGGTAGAGTACAAGTGGGCAGAGACAAAGAGAATATCCAGGAGACAGGCGAAAGGTGAGGGCGGCAGCAAATGAGTGAATCAGAGAGACAAAGTCAGGGTCAATCCAAGGAAACAGACAGCAGGATTTGGCAAAAGCACAGACGGGAGCTCGGAGGAAACAGGAATGTTGCGCCGGCAAAGGGAGCTGGTCTGAGCAGGACTTAAAAATGCCAGAGATGGGGCTGGGTAGGAAGCAGCCAAGAGGCAAGATATATCCACCATCAGGTGCGGCAGGTGGCACTCATAGCTGCTAACTCCATGCAGCATGGAGCAAAGCACATGCTTGTAGAACTACTAGTACTAGCAGGACCACAGCAGCAAAGAGGTAAGAACAATTCACAGACCAGTGGAACCTCTGCAGCTGATCTGTAACACTGATAGCGACATCCCCTACAACATCTTCTCTCTCTGTAGTGGAAGCGGGCACCGCCTACATGATAGTGACAACTCTGCTCTGAATCCAGGAGCAGTGCAGCATTGTTGCAACCCCATCACAGAAAGCTGCATTAGGTGGTCTACACTGGCAGGATCAACGTCAACGTGTATTTGTGAGACTTTACAGGAGAAGAGAAAACTGTAAGTGGAGATAATTATTTAGTGCTGCAGCACATATTTTGTTTTAATGGGAGGCCATAGTTCTACATTAATACGTAGGTAATAATTATACTTGTAATGCCTGTACTGCTGGAACAGTGACTCTAATAAAATGCAGTTTTTTAGTGGTTTCAAAATAGTTTTCACTTTCACTGCTTTTCCAAATTTTTTTTTTACTCTCTCTGCAATTGGATTTTAACATGTACATGTGCTGGGTTCGGAATCACAAAGGCATTGCGGGGCGCAATTGGTATTTTAGCCAGGTTTCTGTCACTGGCATTATTCATTCTTGACCGTTCACAGCTTAGAGGCACAAATCCCAATAGTCATGCTTGTTCCTTACAGCATGGCCAAGTTGAAACTTCTGCTGAAGGAGATAACTGCTCAAATAACCCTCTTTTATTTTGGTCGATATTAAATACAGGTTTCATTGATGGACGGGGATGTGTTGTGTGTAGACTCTGCAGAAGCACATCTAGGCACACAGTTATTTTACTTCACCAGTCAGTATGTTCCAGAAGAACATGTGGTTTTGTTTGATAAGAGGGGACTTCTTTTATTAGTATTGTCTTTATCAATTCCTTCAACCCTCTTTTATCCAACAAAGAGATTCTCAATCTGCTCCGTCAATAAAAGCAAGGTGCCATGAAAACATCAGATGTTCACCTTGTTCGCCACCCCAAGACTATCCATATCATATAAGAGTTCTGCTAACGTTGACCTAAATCCAAAATCACTAATATCTCATAAATATAATTTTAAAAGTTGTCTTATTTTTCTTTTTAAATATGCAACTTTTATTAAAAGAACACTAGTCGATCCTGGATCCTTGTTCAGGCACTTCCTGTTATTGGTTGACAACTAGCTCTCGATTCTTGCTTCAGTGCTTCAGCGTTGTCACCCTGTCACATGCATCACTGGTAGAGACCATTTTGTTTATGGTCACATGTGTTGGACACCCCGGTCTGTACAATCAGGAAGCTGCACACCAATACCACCCTCTGCCTACAACCTTTTTTTCCCCCAGCAAGATCATACCCCCCTGAAGAGCCCTGGATATCTGGACTGCCCCTTCAACTTTTTCACTGGTGGAGACCACAAGCTGTTGTGCCAACACACATGGTTTTGGAAAATGTAAAGTTCTTTAGTGCTCATGTAAAAGGATGAAATAGGGCCATGCAGTATAAATGTGGGCATATTTATCTGCCCAGGAGTCACAGATGCAGCGCAGAGCCACAGCCATCCTGTACAAATTTTAATACAGGCACATCTAAACCTTCTCTAGCAATAGATTAAGGACATTTGTCATCACAGAGATATGTAACCTGCCTTAGCTGACCTTTACTGGAAATGCTAGTTACCTGTATGGTTGTCATGGCTTGGCTTCAACACTGAGATAAGGATCTCAGGCAGGCCCAGCCAGGCAACTAGCATTATCAGAAGGATGCCAGCAGAGGCAGGCCCAATATTTATCTTGAGATGTGTACATTTGGGCATTTTTAAGTATTTGAATATTCACTTTTAAGTTGTTAGAGTATAATAGTGCAGTTTAAGACCCCATTCACACTAAGCGATTTGTAGCACGATTTCAGCTAAAAAATCGCTCAAACATCAGCTCAATGTATCTCAATGTAGCTTGTCCAATGCTCAATGTCGCCTGTAGCTTGTAGCTCAAGCTTGTCGCTTGAACACAACCTATTTTTCGACGGATTTCGTGCGATTTGGCCGAATAGATTTCAGTGGTGTAGCTCAATGTCGTGCTATAGAAGTTTCACTTTTGCACAGATTTAGAAGCAGGAACATAAGCAGGAAACAGGAAGAGGAATTATGTCACATCAAGACCGCTTTTGATTGGATAGAGCCCAATGTAGCAGCTATGAAGTCCATGGCAAAAGTAGCGCTACATAGTGTGACAATATGTGCACTTTAGCTCAATGTAGCTCAATGTCTCTCAAAGTCGCTCAGCTCAAATCAGTGCTGAAAAAGTGCTTTTTGTATGTAGCTCAGTGTGAATGGGGTCTGAATGGGGTCTTACCAATGAGGAATAGCTGAGTTTGCTTTTATACATAGCATGCTTTATAAGCTGTATTGTTTTACCATCAAAGCAGAAATATCTTCCCAAATTCAAGTTCTAAGACCCATTTGGTAGTTATGTTGTGGGGCTATTGATAAAAATGACAGTTACCTGTTTACAAACTGGGCATCTTATGAATATTATTATTATTATTAATAATAATATTTTATTTTCCAAGCAATCTAGTACTTGATGGACATGTGGACATATGTCTATGTCACTGGCTGGACATAGAAAGTTCTGGCTAAACAGACTGGTACAAGCAAATATATTTCCATAAAGTTAAGAAAACAAACAACTTGACAAATAATTGAATTCTATTTCCTTCTATTTCAGAGATGAAGAAGTTTCTTGTCTATGCCAGAAGATCAGAAATACGTGGGGTGGATATCGACAACCCATACTTTAACTTCATTACAGCCTTTACTGTTCCAGTGATAGATGATGTCACAGTGGTGGACTTTGATGCTCTTGAAGAAAGATTGTACTGGACGGATGTGAAGACTCAGACAATCAAACGTGCGTTCATTAACGGAACGGGTCTGGAGACGGTCATCTCAGGAGGTAAACCTACAAAACTGCTTGAAAATGCAGAAAATCATCTTGAACAGGGGAGGAGTATGAACTTTTAACCTGGGGAGGGAAAAAAAGTAGCCCCTTCATTTTAGGGACCGATTTCTGTGGGCTAAATGAAGTGTACAATGCAAACCATGTCATTGTGTCTCATTGATTGGTGGACATTTCTAAAAGATATGGATTATTGTGACCCACCTTTCCACATCTTCCAGCATTAACTTCCTATGTGCCTTTTGATCACATGACATTTCAAAGCCACATAGAAAGTTGGACTTATTTCTGACAGGCACTGTGATCACAGGTGTGAATTAGGAAGCTATACAATGCCCAGAAAGTGTCACTGACTGTGGGTCCCACTCTGATCAAAGTCTGAATGTTTAAGTATCTCTACTCAGGGCCACCAGCCCAGCATATTAAACATTTTATTTTAAAAAGTTATGTGAATGATATGATACATAGTTGCTATTAAATATTGGTGACAGTGCAGAGCCGTACTGGAGCTGGGAAGGATTCCGAATATATTGTCAGCATTCACCCAGCTGCCTGATTGACAGCTGTCTCAGTCTCTCTAGAGCCAGAGCCAGCTGTGCCTGCCCCCCTCCTATGTTTGTTCCTCCAGTGAGCACTGGAGGAATAGAGAGGGAAGCAGGGAATCCCTGCAGTCACTGCTCTCTGCAGGGAGTAGACCTTGAGCTGAGCGATCATGGTGACATAGAGCTGGCAATTGACAGCTACAGTGTCCCACACCACCTTTAAGTATTGGGAAGAATATATTTGACTCTTCCAATACTTCTCCTTTAAAATATAAGATAATAAACCATTATTTGAATAATAGTCATGCTACTCCTCACTTATTATCATTTGCATAAAATGTAAAACATACATTTGCAGCTTAGTTTACAGCCAAAGCTCCTGGGTGGCAGCATGCTATCTTGAAAGGCTTCTGCACTGATTTACATCATATGCTTCATGTTGCTGACTGGACACACAGAAGTGTTACACTATCCTGTGTTATCTTTCCCCTCAGCCCTTCTTTCTTCAGTTGTATGAGCTGAGTCTGAAGAGTATGTCTTTCACCTGTCATGGTCACATACACCGGCAGATAGGACTTTCCTTTCACCTTGTTTTTCTGCTATCACTGATAGCAGTGTTGCTGGGCTCATTCAATTTGAACAAAGTGTAAGAACTGAATTAAAATTACTATGTTAATATACTTTTAAATCTGAACTGTGAGCAAATATTTAAAACACAATTTATTGCAACTCTGTATTCATCACTACATGTATTTTCTAATGCAAGCATCATAACTACCTAAATATGATTTGGTACTAGCCTCTTGCAATCCCTGTACAGCAGAGCTAATGCTGAAAGAGGAGCAGCACAAGAAATCCATCAGTTGTGCAAATATATCTACACCCATTTTTGGGGGGGATGTAAAAATAAATTTAAGAGTTTTTTTTTTGGCCAGCTGTGTCCTACTGGGGAGACTTCCATTCACCCCTTATACTGTAGACCAAACAGGATGTGAGAGGAAACCCTCTCCAAAAGAGATAATCCCCCTTGACAGTTGTCACCAAGATAAGTGCCCCATTGGAAGATTTCCCCTCTATGTCTTTCTTTCCTTGGAACAATTTTAAATGTTGTCTTTTTCCTCTAATTCACTCCTGAATACATTGGTCAACAGAACAAAAAGAGAGACCCAATCTCTCTAGTGAGTACACATGTATGAGAGTAAGAACTTACTTTGCTATCATAAACAAAATTAGGAATAGTAAATTTCTTAATATTTATTAACATGAGTAATGATGAGGTTTGGGTTCAACGGTACCATGGGTTTGCAGAGATACCCAGAGATTCACAAATTTGACAAAAAAAGTTGTAGTTCCCCTGGCAGAATTAAGGAACAACCAATAATGCAGTGCATAGCCTTTGCCCCAGTCAGCTGAGTCACAAGAGCTAATTATTTAATTTAAAGGAGAACTATGAGGTGAGTGAAAATCACTCATCCTCATAGTTCGAGCCGACGTGTGGCAATGAAACTGTCACAAGTCGGCTCAATAGATTAGGAAGTGAGTGAACACACACCGTCGCTCGCTCACTTCTAAATCATCTCCCTGCAGAGAGTGGTGACTGTCAGTCACCGTTCCCCGCAGCGATTCCCCCCTCCCTGCCCCGATCCTCCAGCGCTGACTTGAGGAACGTACAAGGGAGGGGGCTGGTACAGCTGGCTCTGCCTCTAGATAGGCAGAGCCCGCTGTCACTCACGCAGCTGGGTGGATCTCAACAGCATTGTCAGGATCAGTCCCGGCTGCAGCAGTCTCAGTATACCGCAAGCTATAGCTTGCGATATACTGAGCTTTGGGTCACGAGAGGAGTTTAGTATATGTCCTCTTGTGATGCTTAAGATAACTATGGGGAAAAGCACTCACCCCATAGTTCTCTTTTAAAGAATAGATAGTCCTTTCTGTAAAAAGGGTGGACTTACAGCAGCCATATTGCCAGTGTGCCATGGATCTGTTAGAGAGAGCTGACAATTCTGTGTGGTGAAAAATAACTTTTGCATATATATATATATA